>NC_061112.1:13508993-13552448 GCF_002878395.1 Capsicum annuum | reverse complement strand
CTTATTTTCTTCATGCCGATTATGCTTGTCCATTTGATGAATCTCATTGGGATACTCTAATAAACATATTTATCAAGCAAATATGATCATTATATTTTCAAGAAAATAATTTGTACATAAAGGCATGAAAAATCTAACTTGCGACAAAATAGAATGTATTAAACCTTACCATAAAAGTCGTATGTGACTTTTTTACAACAATTTCATAATACAGAATGTCATCACTCATGCTCACCAAAATGAGACTGTTCTTCACTTCCACTTTCAGTTTCATTGTTCTCCTAATCTGCAACAAACTAAAACAACAACTACATATCATGACATGATTTACCTAGATATTAAGATATATTTAAGACCACATGTTTATTATCATATTGATGATATGACATGTTTATAATAACTAGCTTTAGTGATGATCTATATTTCTTTCTTAAACTATATATGTTTATTCAAATTTTATCACTTAAATCGGAGAAACCAAAGTTACTATTTGTTTTTAAGGTTGGTTAAGGATCTTATTTATAAGCTATACTAACATTCATGTAAATATCTCTAATAATATCAAAGATCAAGATATTAATTATCTAAACAAATATAGTAAATTTTAAATAAGAACAACAATTAACAACTACGATATTATTTCTACTAAATCAAGTTGCATTTGCAACAAGGTAATTTATTGTATGGAAGTAAATCACATAATTACTTTCTATCCAATCTCTAACTCGAAGCCAAACCAGACATCTAAAGTGTGAGAACAAATTAAATGATTTAAACCTAAAATTTCTTTATTTTGCTAGATCCCATTTCGCCAGTTTTTTTCTTCTTTTACATACAAAAAGGATCTTTTAACACTATGATTTTTTAATCTAGCAATTGCAATTTAAGAAAATAAGAAATAATAATTTCATTTTAATTATTACTTATTTTAATTCTTGTGATGTCCAATCAACACTTTTAACCTTCAGTTATACAATATTGGTGATTTTGCTTCAATGACTAACATGGCTCAACATATAAAACATGTGGTTTAGTGATTGGGAGGAAAAATTTTGAATTATACTAACTACTTTTATTGGGATGAACCTGAGCCACCACCATCACTGATCTCAAGAGGGTTCCAAAGTGCTTCAGCAAGCATCAAAGAATAAAGTTAATTTCTCTTATGGCTACTCAACTAAGAATAATCTCTTATAAAGTCACTTTTTGTATTGCTTTATAATCCAAAGGTCACTCAACTATTGGTATTTTACATAGAAAGTCACTTTTCTTTATTTTATAATCCAACAATCACTTAACAATTCACTCAGCCATTTTAGGTAATTTTTCAATTAATTTTAATAATAATTTTTTTCATTTTAAATAAAACTTTTTAAAATAAAATATTACTCATTGTAACTAGTTTATTAACCCATTTCATTCGACTCGGCCTGCTAAAATCACATTTGATGGACCCTGCCAAAAGCTCACAAGAAGCCATAAAACGAGAAACAATTAAAAGAAATCATCTTCTACTTGAAAAAAAAAATAAAAAAGAGTAAATAATTTTCTAATTTTTCTTCTATAAGTCTATGATGATAAACACAAAACTGAAATAATTTTAAACCTGCCGTTAGTTTTTAATTTATTGAGATTATACAGTTTTAGCTAATGGGTCTAAGATTGATGGAATGTATTCTTTAATTCTTTATTCATGAAAGTGAAAATAAAGTTAAGAAAAAGTGTGTTTTCCAACATTCGATCAAATTCAAGGAGGAAAACAGATAGATGTTAATTGATGAAGTTATCACCCCCTCTAGATTTTCTTTGCTATCTATTTCTCTAGCCCTCTTCGATTTCCTTAAAGACCATCTATGTAAACTTAAACTTAATACATAAAATTTGAACATGATAATCTTATAGAGAAAATAGAAAATATAACAGGAAAGGCATAGCTGAAGTAGAAGAATCATCACAAATACAATTTGATTTTTATCTACTCATCATTATTATGTTATTATATCCGTTCAATAATGAAAAAATATAGAGAATTATGTAGTAACCCGAATAAATGGAGGGAGTACCTATTTATAGAAGTTGTAATTTAATCAACTATGTCCATCAAGTAACCAATCCAATAAATGAGATTTATTTATTTATGGAATATTAGTTTTGAGATTTACATTAATTGGGTCATATATAAAATAATGAAAAATCTAAAATTCTCTAGCTTGACCCAATTACAACATAACACTAATAATTAATGACATATTTATTAGCTATCCATAAAACAAATCTCTTCTATAGGGTCCATCATACATACCATAGAGTAAATTCCTTGAATGGTCATTCATGTTTGAAAATTTCCTACTAAAATCACTTTTGTTTCTTTCAAGACTAAAATATCACTAAGTTTATTATTTTCTGCAAAATATACTTAGCATGACAAAGAAAGAATAAATATACCACATGAACGTAAAAAATTATATGTAAATACCTTTCGTTATACTTTTAGACTGCCAATGCCTCTACCCTCATTCTTTTGGAGCGTACATGTCCTTAAGTGTAACAAAAATACATATGGCATCCTAAGGAGTGATTTAAAATTAGAAGATGAAATTTTTACCACTTGAATAGTGACTCTGTCCAAATCACCTGATTTCTCATCCCTGGAAAATTTGAAGAAATACCCCCCCCCCCCCCTCAATTTTCATTGCCAATTTTGGACTTTATCAAATTGAGCATCTCCAAAGAAACCCCAATCCTAAAATTAAAATTTCTAGAGCTAAACTTAGTGTGATGGGGATTTTTGAGGGGTTGAGTTGCTGGAAGAATTGCACAAGATACCCCTAAGAAAATTTAAATTTTAGTCATCTCTATCGGTAGCGACACCATCACCTGAAATTGCCTATGTTGGCAGTACATTCAAACCCAAATTCATGAAGTTGAGGTTAGAATTTGAGGGGTATTTTTTTGTGGGTGGGCCCGCCTCCTCAATGCGCTCATTTTAGCATTGAGTTTGGCCAGAGAAGATTGTAATGGCCCTCACAGTCATTTTTCTGGTTTTTACATATTTTTAGTATCTAGCACTTTTCTATAACTTTCCCAAGTTATTAATGACTTGTTGGGACTAACAATTTGGTTTTTGGGCGGTTCGTTTGAGAATTTTAGTAATACCAAATATATTGTGGAATATTTAATCTAAATTAGAATTTGGTAGAAATATAATTTATTACCCTTATAAAATATTTTAAATTTGTATAAGATTCTTAGTTATTATATGTCTACATTACTTTATAATAATTTTAAAACTTATTAATATTTTAAGTGGAGATAGTAAATCCAGATATGTCAAAATATTATATTATATAATAGAGGTATTATTAGAAATAATTTTTTATTAATTATGATATATTCAAAATATGATATTTATTTTCGCATGAACTTATGCAATACCCGAATGTATGTATGTATGTATATATATATATATATATATATATATATATATATATATATATATATAATTATGTAAAGAGGATGGAGACATCTCCACTTCCACGTTGAAGTGGAGGAATAATACAACAAATGTGTAGGTGGCAACAATTATTGAGTATGTGGGTTAGTCATTAGGTACCATGCAATTAACTTTCCATTTTTTTCAAAATATATATACATTGTGAATGCTTATAACTACTTTAGTACATTAAGAAATTTGCTCCTGTACAAATGAGATGTAAATTAACCACATTGAAGAAGTTGTACTTTACAAAAGGTTGTGATATTCTAATTTATCCTGAATGAAATTAATTATTTACGTTAAGTTCTTCAAGCTCGAGTTCTAGTGGAGCACTATTTGGAAGTTTCTCGGAGAGGTATTTAGCTTTGGCGTTCAGGTGGACTAGGCTTATCTTATCTTTATATTGAGCTTATTTACAGTAATTGTGTCATATTATGCTAATTTGGGGTAGGTAGTTGTATTTTGAAAATCTTTGAAATATCTCATGCCTTATTTATTCGGTTAGAACTCCATTCTAGTAAATTTTGATTCTGTTATCTTTTAGTAAGATGTAGTATTTATAAGTCTAGGATGTGGTATTAAGTTTCAAAACCTTAGATGTATCCCTTTTAAACTAAATTACATGCAAGGTTATTTAAGTGTATTTTGATTACAGTTTTGGGTTTGCATGTACTTTGTTCCTGTCATTGATTGTGAAATTTGGCACCACTTGGTGTCGGTTATTGTATTGTTTGAATTTTAATTTTACAATTGCGTATGGTTTTTATGAGTTCCAGTTTGAGTCTGACATCTAGTTATGTTGATCAGAGAGTTTTGGTACTGATTAATACTATTTTGGGGGTGGTGCTTTCTCTGAATTTTGGTTTGAGTCTGGCATCTGATTATGCGTTTTGTTGTATATCATGTATATGTCCTCTGGTTATTACCTATAATTTTTTATTTAAATCTGGCATATGGCCTCTTGTTATTCCACCACTACCGGTTCAAGCCTGATGTCTGACATCTCATTATTACTCATTGGTGATGGTTTGAGCCCGGTGCATATCTGGATGGATAGTTTTATTTAAATTACTTTTGGAGTATCCCACCAACTTATGGGGGCACATTTGGGTTAATTTTCTTCTTTAGTATGCCTGACAGGCTTATGGGGGCCCAATTAGGTCATGTTTGGTTTACCTTTTGCTATTGTGTTATTTATATTTGTGTATCGCTTTTACTATTCTCTTATCACATTTGTGTAGCTCGATAGTTGCTTACCTTTCTATCCCTATTTACTGTTGACTTACACTACGCCCTCGCATTTTAGTTATACTTTTTCTGTATTAAGCTCAGTCGGCCGATGATGCCTACCAAGTACCAATTGCTTTGGTAATTATACTACACTTCTACATTTTTACTCTGATGTAGATCTTATTACTAGCAGCCGGCATTAATGTGATTCCTTTTTTCCAGTACTGATCTGGAGTAGAGTGAGCTTGTTCTCGTGTGAGGCTGATCCTCCTCTATCTATTCCAGTTTAGTCTATTTATACTCGAGACTACTCGTATATATTGTGTATATTTTGGATTCTATCTAGTACTTTAGGTATCTTTTAGTTGTGGATCTAGTACCGACCTTATCGGGTCTGGGGAGGGATTCATTTGTATATTTGGTCCTTTTCCTTCTCTTGTTTTGATATACTTTATAAATTTCCCTTTTGTTTTTCACTCATTATTACTACTATTATTATTATATGTTGTTTTTTCTAGTTTCTGCATGTTAGCCACCTGTTATCCTGAGCTATAGCTTGGCTTCCCTACTGGTGGGATAAGGTAGTCACCATTATGACTTGATAAATCAGGTCGTGCAGCTTGGTATCAGAGCCTAGGTTTCATTGATATTATTAGTGATAGAGCTGATGTTTAGTAGAGTCCTGTGGATCGGTACAAAGACGTCCATATCCTATCTCAAGAGCCTACAGATCATTTTTATAGAAAAATCTCATTTTGCTGATCCATTTCTGTTCATTAGGTCGGAGCTGGTTTTTAATCTTTATTGGTTCACTTTTTATACAGATGGCCAGGACGTGATGTGTGAAAGATGGGAACCAGGATCCTGAGCCCACTGCTAGATTTTTGGTTAGAGGTTGAGGTCGACCCAGAGGTCGGGGGCAGGATAGAGAAGTAACCCAGTTCGAGGTTAGGCTAGGGATCCATCATCTAATCCTGTCATAGCTCCTGAGACTAAGAGAGCTCCAGGTGTTTCGCCACCGCAGCAGCAAGTGGGCCAGGGGAAAGTCCAGGTTCTACCCAATTTTATATCTTCTCTGGTTCTTTAGGATCTATTAGTATAGTTATTAGGGTTAGTTGGTGGTCAGCCGATCGAGGAAGCTCATCCAATAACACAAGATGGTGTTGATTTAGGGGTACAAACTGCAGTAGCGGCGCCTAGGGTAAAGGTTCTGCCATCACTAATAGTCCTACAATTGGGGGTATCCCAGCTAGTTATGTCTTCAGAAGAGCAGAAGATGCTGGGTTGATTTTTGAGATTAACTCCACCTTGGTTTGTCAGGACCCTTGGAGAGTATGCTTGCGAGTTCCTATCCAGTTGCAGAGATAGGTTATAGACTTTGAGGTTGGTCAAGTTGCATGGAGTGGATTTTGTTGCTTATCAGCTAGACATGGCAGCGAGGAGCTGGTGGAGAGGTTATCTTATTCCAGGCTAGCTGGATCTCCATTGGTGACTTGGACTTAGTTCTCCAAGGCTTTCGTAGGGAAGTATATGCCTCTCAGCATGCGCAAGCGTCTTTGAGATGAATTTTGTGATTTGAGAGAAGGTCTTATGTATATGGCTGAGTATGAGGTGATATTTCATGAGTTAGCCAGGCACACCAGTATGATTCTGCCTAGGAGTATGAGCAAATTTGATGCTTTATCAATGGATTGAGATTACCTCTTCGAAGGGATACATAGCATTTGGTGACTTAGGTAAGTTTTTTTTTTATATTTTGAGCATGTTTATTCTATAGAGGAGATGGATCATGAGGCCCAACGAGGCAGCGATAAGAGTCCTTGTTACCAAGGCAGTTATAGTGGGAGCCACAATGGTTCACAGTTCACAGGCCAAGGGTTTCATGGTAGGTACCCTTAGTAGTATCCTTATCAGCATCAGGGTAAGCCTAGTTGGCAAGTTCAGGCATCGCTTTAGATATCAGACCGGGGTCAGCCTAGTTATAGTGGTTCCAGCGGTCAGATCAGCAGTCAGCCGCAGAGGGGCATTTAGTTAGGATCATCAAATTGGGATGGTCGTTCCGAATTCTTCGGACCTTATAGACTGAGCAAGGTGCCTAGGGCATGTTATAACTGCTTTGTTGCTCAATTTACCCCTAAGTGTACCTAGTATAAGATGATTAAGCCTTTAGTTAAAACTGCAAAACCGATCAGATCAGTGCCACCACCAGTCAGGGGTGGTGCACAGGGTCGTGGGGTATCCTCAGGGTTCTAGAGATGGTTTACAGTACTGGATAAGGCCATTCTCATGGTATATCGGGTAGACCAGAGGTTGAGGCTTTGAATGTTGTGATCACACGTACAGTCTTCATATGCCATCATCCAGCTTCTTCTTTGTTTGATCTCGGTTCCACATTTTCATATGTCTCCACTTATTTTGTATTGTGGTTGGGTTTATGTCCGGAGTCCTTATCTGTACCATTGTGTGTATGTCACAGCCCAAACCCGGGTCTGGCTGTTATTGGTATCTCAAACTCACCGTGGGCCAGCGACCACCTCCTTAGCCTTACCTTAAGAGCACAATAATAATAAACAATGGAAGCCAACCAAGATAGTAATAAGAATAAATAAGTCAAAAGACAATTTTAAGAATCCAAACAAATAACCAACCTACACTTGTCCACAAAAGCCTCTAAAACCAGAATACCAAACAAAGTCGGGGCATGCCCCCGACTACGACCAAAAAAAGACAAAAGTTCTAAGACCAAAAATAAAGAGCAATGAAATGAACGGGCCTCCCGAAAGATGGAGGCTCACCATTTCACAGTTGATCCACAGAAGTACTCAACTATCTAACACTACACAGTAGCAACAGTAAAGCCCTCAAACCCTACATCATAAAACGATGTAGCATCCAAGGATAGTTAGTGGGGAAAACACTAGTGTATAACTCAGGTGATAGGGATAAAATAATACAATCACCAAAATCCAGTCATAAACCATGTTCACCACATTCATATACATACATATAGGATGCCGAATAGGGAAAAGGGTTATGAAAATGAGATTTAAAGTATTAGCCTGAACAATGTAGCTCGATTCGTCCTAAAGACATATGGGTCCATCTCCCCCTACTAGAAGAGCCTCAGTGTGTATTAGTTGCATGAACCAAGGAAAAACAGAGGAAAGGATAAAGACACCAAGGCTATAGCCCTCCCTAAAAACATTGTGTGCACCAAGTACACGGTCATATAGACCGCTAACACCGGCAAACGTGGTTTTTAGTGTTGATCCCCTCGAGACCTACACCTGCACGATAAGCTACACAATTCCCTTTAAACCCAAATTAAAGCAGTTTGCACATAAACCAAACATTAATCCAGGAGTCATTTATTAAGGCAATTACCACTCGGTATCATCATACCAATATATTTGCAAGATAAATCAATTATGCCAAACCAATCCATATAACCAAATTGACTCCCATGTTTTATTTAAAATCCAAAACCAAGGCCATCCAAAACCATATTCATTCATTTATCCTTTGCTGCAAATCAATGGGTTAAAACACAAGTTAAACCATGCAATTATCCATATTCAAAATCAAGTTTACAAAATGGGTTAGGGTTAATTCCATTATCAAACCAAAATTCCATCAATTTGGACAAATATCTGTCCCCTATTTCAACTATTAAAATAATGCACCAAATCAGTCCCAAAAATCATCAATTAAAGCATAAATAATTAATTTAAACCATGGGACAAGTAATTCATGTAACCACAATCAAAACCCATCAACCCAATTTTCACACCCAATAATTAAAACACATGAATATTGATTAAATAAATGCCACAATGTAAAAATACAAGTTAGGGATAAGCAACTTGCCTACAATATAGAACAATTTGAAGAGAATTTGAAGTTTGGAGCTTGGATGTTGAATTCTCTGTAAAACCCTTGAGTTTTCTTGGATTTTAAGTTTAAGAGAAAAATAATGGAATTTGATGTTTGAAGTCGTACAAGGGGTAAAAAGACCAAATTTTATGTTTAGAAGTCGTACAAGGGGTAAAAAGACCAAAATCCCCTCACCCTAAGTTAAAAAAACAAAAACTGGATGAAATTAAAATGGAAGCGTGGCATGCCCTTATCGCGGAGAGTAGCCTCCATGCCACGCCTTGATCGCAGAGGCTAACCTCCATGGCATGCCACTATCATGGATGTTTACTACCTCGGGGTCCCAAAATGACTCCGAACCCTTTCCAAGAATTCCAAAATGCCCTTTTAATAGCCCTAATCATAATTCAAATAAAAATTGACATTATGCACGCGGAAGGGTCAACAATAAAATAGTCAAAATTTTATGGGGTTTTACATTATCCCCTCTTAGGATCATTTGTACCCCAATGCTGAGTTAAGACACTTTTAGTACGAGAATACCAAGAATGTAGTAGAATCCAAGTCAAAAAAGCGACAAGAGGGAAACTAAACTCATACCTTATGCACTTTCATCCAACGCGGGGAACAAGAACGGGTACTTGACTCTCATATCTTCTTCAGCTTTCTTTGTAGCTTCTTCTACCTTTTGATTACTCCAAAGAACCTTCACCAAAGCTACATCCTTTGTCCTCAATCTACGAACTTGTCTATCAAATATTTCAACTGGGACCTCCTCGTATGACAAAGAATCCGTAACACCAACATCCTTAATAGGCACTATCAAAGAAGGGTCTCCTGCACACTTTTTTGGCATAGACACATGGAAAACAGGATAAATCGAACCCAAACTCACAAGAAATTCTAACTCATACGCAACATTCCTAATTCTCCTCAAAATTTGATATAGATCAACATAATAAGGACTAAGCTTCTCCTTCTTCACAAATCTCATGACTTTTTTCATAGTAGAAACCTTCAAGAATACCCAGTCACTAACCTCAAACTCCCTCTGCCTCACATTCATATAAGACTTTTGGAGACTTTAAGAAGTATTAAGTCTTTCTCTAATCACCTTTACCTTTTCTATGGTTGGGTGAACTAAGTCAAGGCTAAATAACCTAGTCTCACCCACCTCAAACCATCCAATAGGAGACCTACACCTCCTACCATAAAGAGCCTCAAAAGGAGCCATTTAAATGCTAGAATGATAACTATTATTGTACCCAAACTCAATAAGAGGCAAATGGTCAACCCAACTACCTTTAAAGTCAATCACACGGACCTTAAATATCCTCGAAAGTCTGAATAGTCTATTCCGCTGGCCTATCCATTTGAGGATGGAAAGCATTGCTAAGGCCCACCTGAGTACCCAAACCTTTCTAAAATGCATGCCAAAAATGAGATAAAAATTACGTACCTCAGTTTGAAATGATGGACACCGACGCCTCATGCAACTTTAAAATCTCCTGAATGAACAACTTAATGTAATCCTCTCCTGAATAATTAGTCCTTACAGGCAAGAAGTGAGCAGGTTTAGTTATCCTATCCACAATGACTCAAATGTAATCATACTGATTGTGAGACCATGGAAGACCCGTGATAAAGTCTATATTAATCATCTCCTACTTTTACATAGGCAACTCTATCTCTTGAGACATGCCACCAGGCCTCAAATATTCCACCTTGACTATCTGGAAAATCATATACTTAGCCACGAAGCCTGCCGTATCTCTCTTCATATTATTCGACAAATAGATTTATTTCAAGACTCAATACATTTTAGTTGAACCCGGATAAACTATATATCTAAACTTATGTGTCTTAGTAAAAATCCTTTTCCGCATCCCATCAATATCAGGAACATACAACCTTCCTTGATACTTCAAGACGCCATCTCCCCCAATCTCAAAATCCATAAGCTTTTGCTGACCCACATCAATCTTAATCAACATAAGGATGGGATCCAAATCTTGCTTCTCCTTTACCTCAGCACCAAGAGATAATTTAACAACTTCCTGAACAATCACTCCGCCATCCTCAGAGTCCAAAATCAAACTCCCAAGTTATCCAACCTATGAATATCCTTAACCAAACCTCTTTTCTTCGTATCCATATAAGCCAAGCTTTCCATGGACAACCTGCTAAGAGAATCATCTACAACATTAGCTTTACCTTGATGGTAGTGAAGGCTCATTTCATAATCCTTAAATAGTTCAAGATACCGCCTTTGACTGAGGTTTAATTCTTTTTGCGTACACTTATACTGCAAGCTTTTATGGTCTGTATAAATATCCACATGCAATTCATACAGATAATGGCGACAGATTTTTAAAGCAAAAACCATATCCGCCAATTCTAGATTGTGAGTTGGGTAATTTCTCTCATGAACTTTAAGATACCTGGAAGCATAGACCATAACTTTACCATGTTGCATCAGAACACAGCCCAGTTCTATACGGGACGTATCATAATACACCACAAACTCATTAGTACCCTTGGCCAGGGTCAACACTAGTGCAAAAGTCAACTTATCCTTCAATTTCTCAAAACTACCCTCACATGCATCGGACCACAAAAACTTAACCTTTTTCAGAGTCAACCTTGACAACGGAGCAACAATAGATGAGAAACTCTCCACAAACCTCCCATAATACCCATCCAAGCTTAAGAAGCTCCTAATGTCAATTGGAGTGGGAGTCTAGACCACTTTTTAACTGCCTTAACTTTCTACGGATACACTTTGATCCCCTCATTATAAATAATATGCCTAAGAAAGGTTACATCACTTAGCCAAAATTCACACTTAGAAAATTTTGCGTACAATTTTTAGTCCTTAAGAGTCTGAAACATAATTCGGAGGTGATTGGCATGATCCTTCTCACTCTTAAAGTACACCAAGATATCATCAGTGAAGACTATATAAAAAAAATCTAAAAACTACCTAAAAACCTGATTAATAAGATCCATGAAAGCAGTCGGGGCATTAGTCAACCCAAATGACATAACCAAGAATTCATAATGATTGTACCAGGTTTGGAAAGTAGTCTTGAGAATATCAACCTCCCTAATTTTCAACTGGTGTTTCATGACTCGAACTAGGGCCTAGCCGTGATAGGTATCTCAAGTCCACTGAGGACCGGAGATAACCCTCTTTACCTAACCACACAGAATATAGCACATCTAGCAGTGATTGAAATCCAAACATATAACAAGATAGAAAGATGATAAAATCAAGGATGACTAAGAGTGTCAACATCAATACCCAATCCACAGTAATATCCACAAAGCCTCTACAAATCTGTAAGACAATCAAGGTTGGGACATGGCCCCGACTCTGACAATGACAATGACAATGACAATGATAATGTTAATGTGAACTTTTCAATTCTAGTTTATAAAAGAAAATTGATGAAATGACCAAGTCTTCTGGAGAATGAAAGCTCACCGCTTCACCACCAACGACTTATGAACTAAATCGATCCACCTAACACTACACAAAAAAGTAGAAGAATCTTCGGTGCCTATATTACAAGGAGATACAACATCCAGAGATGGTTAGTGGGTTGAACACTAGCATGAAACTCAGGGATAGGGGAAAATATAATGTCAAGTCATATCCATTTTAAACCCACTGTACGTGTTCATATACATGCATACATATATATATTAGATGTTGGGGTAGGGAATAAGGTTTAGCATGATAGTAAAACTTTATCCTGGACTATGTAGATCAACTGTCATAAATAGGAACCCGCGGGATTATGGGTTCAGCTCCCCCTGCTAAAAAGGCCCCAGTATGTGTTAGTCGCACGAACTGAAGGTATCAAAAAAGACTAATAAATGCCCTGACCCCACATCAATACTAGATACAATTATATATAAATAGCGCGAACAATGCATACGGTCATCAAGATCAACCCTTACATCGGCAAACATGAGTTTCCAGTACAAGTCATTCAAGACCTACACCTTTTAGGCTTAGATACAAACCCCCATTAAGTCCAATTTAAAACAAGTTTCATATAACCCTTTTATTAACCAAGGAATTAACCGTTAAGGCACACCATGGGTATCATCATACGTTTACAATTGCAAGTTTAACTCTATGCCATAACAATCACATTAACTTGGGGGAATGCCTCGAGCTCTTTTGTTCATTAAATCAAACATAGCCAACAAGGGAAAAACCTTGACCCTCTTTCCAAATCCCAGACCCATGCATCCCATTAGTTTAAAACATCAATTTCAAAGCATGAATAACACATCAAAACCATGGGAAAACAATTCAAGGATCAATTATTCCAAAACCCTCAACCATATCAATACCCACATTTAAATCCATGCAATTAAACTATTTAAAACACATGTTTTTCATGAAATAAGAGTTGGGAAAGAGTAACATGCCTGAAATAACAAGATTAATTGAGAGAAATCAACCCTTAATTCCTTAGATGACCAACTTCTTGGAAACCCTAAGTATCTTAACCTTGGAGAGTTTGAGACAGTGCTTTGAGTGTTAAAGTGTTGAAAATAACGTCCCAGGGGTGTTTTACAATCGTGGGTATTAAGTGGGTAAAGAGGTAAATGTTTGAAGTGCCCTCAACTTAAAAGCTAAAAAATTATTGCAGTGGCTATAGGTTACCATACGACACGTTAGGACTCACTACGAGTCGTAGTCTGTACAGTAGCTGAGGGACCCCCTGGTAACCCTATGACTCCCACCATATGACTCATTAAGAAACTCTATGACTTATGGGGTCCAAGTCATAGTCAAGACAAAATCTTTGGGAATCACACTGGTTTGTCTACGGATGAGAATATACAACTCATTTTGAGTCTTTACGACTCGTAACCTCTTAGTTGTATCCATAACAGAAACTCTAGGCCAACATACTATCTAGGCTACGATTGGGTTTGTAAGACCCGTAATGATACGTAACGACTCATTAGGAGAGTCATAGTATGGGTAGTGAATTTAAAAACTCAAAAATTTTAGGGACTAAAATTCGAGGTGTTACATTCTCCCCCTCCCCCCCTCTTAGGAACATTCATCCCTGACTAATGAGATTTGACATTTATTAGAACGAGTTGAGAACATCCACACTTACCTTTAACAAATAAAATAAAGATGTTATGGAATACACATACCTCGCGCATGATTACCCAAAGCGGGAAACAAGAATGGATATTGGGAATTCATGTTCTCTTTAACTTCCCAAGTAGCTTTTTCATACTTTTGGTTCCTCCATATAACCTTTACCGAAGCCACTCCTTCGCTCTGAATTTCCTCTATATAACCTTTATCGAAGCCATGTCCTTCGCTCTCAATTGACCGCCTTGCCAATCCAAAATCTCAATCGGGGCCTCCTTATATGATAAGGAATTTGAAACACCAATGCTCTCCGAGGGAACAACCAAGGAAGGATTACCCAAGAACTTCTACAACATCAACACATGGAATATCAGATGGATAGATCCCAAACTTAAAGGCAATTCCAACTCATGAGCCACATTGCCCACTTGCATTAAAATACGATATGGACCTACATAGCGGGGGCTAAGCTTCCCCTTCTTCCAAAACCACATCACTCCCTTCATGGGAGACACCTTCAAGAAAACCAAATCATTCACATCAAACTCTAAATCCCTTTGCCTTACATCCACATAGGACTTTTGGCGACTTTGGGCGGTCTTAAGCCTATCCTAAATCACCTTCACCTTTTCCATAGCCTGGTGAACCAAGTCAGGACCATACAACCTATTCTCACCAACCTTGAACCACCCAATAATAGACCTACACCTCCTACTATAAAAGTCCTTAAAAGGAGCTATCCTAATACTAGAGTGATAACTATTGTAATACGTAAACTCTATGAGAAGCAAATGATTAACCTAACTACCACCAAAATCAATCACACAAGACTTTAGTATAACCTCTAAAGTCTGAATCATCCTGTTTTCCTGTCTATCTGTCTGAGGGTGGACAGCGTACTAAGGTTTACCTTAATTCCTGAACCTTTCTGAAAGGAATGCCAAAAGTGAGATAAAAACTGAGTATCTCAATCAAATATGATGGAAACTAGAGCACCAAGCAACTTCACGGTCTCCTGAATGAAGAGCCTAGTATAATCCTTTGCCGAATAATTAGTTTTCACTGGTAGGAAATAAGCGGACTTGGTCATCCTATTCTTAATGATGCAAATTAAATCAAACTAATGGTGAGATCACGGAAGGCTGGTAATGAAATCCATATAAATCACTTCTTATTTTAACATGGGTAACTCAATTTCTTAAGACAAACCACCAGGTCTCAAGTGCTTAGCCTTCACTTGTTGACACACCATGCACTTAGCCCCAATATTGGCCACATCTTTCTCATGTTATTTCACCAATAGATATCTTTCAAATCATGGTACATCTTTGTCGAACTAGGATGAACAGTGTATCTCGACTTATGAGCTTTATCCAAGATCCTTTCTCGCAACCCATCTACATCGAGAACACATAATCTACCTTGGTACCGCAATATACCATCACCACCAATATCAAAATCCATCACCTTATGGTGACCCACATCATCTTTGATCTGCATCAAGATAGGGTCCTAGACTTGTTTGTCCTTTACCTCAGCACAAAGAAATGACCTCGCCGCCTCTTGCACAATCATACTACCATCCTCAGAGTCCAACATATGAACTCCAAGATTATCCAAATGGTGAATATCCTTCACCAACCCTCGCTTCTCCTCACCAACATGAGACAAGCTTCCCATAGATAACCTGCTTAGAGCATCAGCAATCACGTTAGCTTTTCCATGATGATAGTGAAGACTTATGTCGTAGTTGTTGAGTAACTCAAGCCATATTCTCTACCTAAGATTCAACTATTTTTTGGTAAAAACATACTACAAACTTTTATGGTCTGAGAAGATGTCAACATGAACCCCATACAAATAGTGACGCTAAATCTTCAAGCAAAGACCACAGCTAATAATTCCAAATCATGAGTTGGATAATTCTTCTCATACATCCTCAACTTCAGAAGCATATGCAACCACCTTGCCATGTTGCATTAACACCCACCCCAGTCCCACTCGAGATGCATTACAATAAATAATAAAACTATTGATACCATCATGTAGATTCAAAACCAGAGTCGAAGTCAACTTATCCTTCAATTTCTCAAAACTACCCTCACAAGCGTCAAACCATATAAATTTTACCTTTTACTAACTCAATTTAGTCATGGGGCAATAATAGAAAAGAAACCTTCCACAAACCTTATATAATAACCGGCTAAACCTAAGAAGCTCCGAATATCGATTGGAGTCGTGGGTCAAGGCCACTTCATAACCACCACAACCTTTTGTGGATCCACCATGAATGCTTTACTAGAAACAAAATCACCCAGATAGGTCACAGCATTCAAACAAAACTCACACTTAGAGAATTTTGCCTACAATCATTGATCCTTAAGGGTTTGTAACAATATACAAAGGTGATCAGTAAAATGTCATCAATAAACACAATTACGAATAAATCCAAGAACTGACGGAAGACCCGGTTCATAAAATCCATGAATGCCACTGGGGCATTAGTCAAACCAAAGGATATCACCAAAAACTCAAAATGACCATACCGGGTTCGAAAAGTAGTCTTAGGGATATCCATCTCCCTAATCTTCAAATAATGGTACCCCGATCGAAGATCAATCTTAGAAAATTACTTAGCACCCTCAAGATGATCAAAGAGACCATCAATCCTAGGAAGGGATACTTATTCTTTATGATTACCCTAGTCAACTGGCGATAATCTATACACATACAAAGGGACCCATCCTTTTTACGCACAAAGAGAATTAGAGCACCGTAAGGAGAAATACTAGGGGGATAAAACCCTTATCTAGAAGCTCTTTCGACTGCTCCTTATGTTCTTTCAACTCATTCGGAGCCATTCTATAGGGAAGGATAAAAATTGGATGAGTTTCTGGAATAAGGTCAATCCCAAAATCAATTTCCTTATCGGGAGGAACACCGAGAAAATCTTCAGGAAAAACCTCAGAAAACTCACAGACCAAAGAGACAGATTACAATAAAGGAACTACCTTCCCACTCAATCAATGGTTTATTTAGAAATTGGAAACTAACCCTTCGAGTCTAACAATCAAAAAAGGCATAGCACGAGTACGACCAATCCACACCCAAGATCATATCAAAGTCTAACATACCCAACTCAATTAGATCTACCCAGGTATCTCTACTATAAACTGATACCACACAACCTGTATAGACTTTTCTAGCCCCAATAGAGTTACTCACCGAGGTAGACACAGAAAAAAGAGATTAGGAATATACTAAGGACCAAAATTAAAATGAATAACCACACAAGAGGTCATATAAGAAAGGGTAGATTTGGGATTAAGCAGACAATATACATCATAAGAGAAGAGTTTTAGCATACCAGTAACAACATCAAAAGACACTCATAATCCTGATGGGTGGAAAGAGAATATCTGTGGTTTTGACCAGTGCCAGAGCCAAAAGTAGCACTCTTTGATGCAGAAGATAAAGAAACAACAACTGGGGCCTTATTAGCCTCACTGGCAACATCGCCTAAAGGACAGTTCCTTTAAATATGGCCAGGCTGGCCACATCTGAAACACTTATTCCTCCTATCATCATAAAATCCATGATGCAATTGTCTGTAAAATTTGTAAGGAAGATGGGATGGAGCCGACTAAGCCCCACTAGCCTGAGATTGGGCACCTTGTGTCTTAAATCCATTGTTACTCTGGAAAAGGCGATCACCAGATGGCTTAGGATATGGAGAACAATCTGTATAATAAGAACCAAAACTTCCCCACTTCTTGTTAGACTTTTGCCTACCATCTCTACTACTGTTCTGCTGGCCACCACCATGCTCAGAATACCGGGATCTTTTACTTTGTCTCTTCCTTAATTCAGTTTGTTTCTTCTTTTCATTTTCCACCTGTTACATATACACCATAAGCCTTGAGATATCCAAGTCACTATTCAGCAAGGTGGTCTTACACTCCCACACCAAGTCTCGAGACAAGCTTAAAGAAACCTCATCTTAGCCCTTATGCTACACACTAGCTCAGAAGCATAATGAGATAGTTGAAGAAACTTCAAGGCATACTCCTTCACAATTATCTTGCCATGCTTAAAATTTATGAACTCCTCAGCCTTTGCTCCCTCAACTCCTAAGGAAAGAAGCAACCAAGAAAAAAACTAAAGAAATTCTCCCATAAAGCTAACTCTACATTATCTCTCTTAGACTGGTCCTACTCTTTATACCACTGATACGCCGCATCCTTAAATTAGCATACAGCAAATTCCACACCCTCAGAGTCAAAAGCATGCATCATACAAAAGAATCTTCTCCATCTCATCTATGAATCCTTGAGGATCTTCCTCAACCTTAGAACCAGTAAAGGTCAAAAGATTAAGCCTTATAAACTATCCAAACCTGGTGCCCTCAGAAGAACTTACAGTACCACTAGCAGGACTCATCTGATATGACTGAGGTATCACCAACTAGGTCAGTAGATGAATAGAACTACGAAACTCAACTTTAGTAATATCTCCTAGTGGCAACCGAGTAAGAGTATCACCAGTTGGAGAAAGATCAGTGGGGGCCAATGTAACTCTACTAGGGCAATCAAAAATAGCAATCCTAGACCGGATCTGAACTTTATAAGTAGGATGAGCCCCGTTCATATTATCCTCAAGCAGAATAGAGGAGTTTTCACTAGTGTCAGATCTTCTGGGAGGTATGATTTAAAAAGTAAACAAATGGGAATAAGTGAAGATTTCAATACCCTAGACTCTACATCCCAAAAGTAGATCATAAGAAAGAAAAATATTCCTAAATATCGTGTAGCCTCACCCTTATAAGTGTGGAGCTCTACACACCCATAAAAGTGACTCCATTTGACACAGCGTTGTGGACACCCAATGACACTAAACCTAGGCTTTGATACCAACCTTTTCATGATCCAAACCATGGCCTGGCCGTGACGGGTATCTCAAGTCCACTGAAAACTGGAAACTACCCACACAGAGCATAGTACACCTAGAAGTAGCTGAAATTAGAACATATAACAAGATAGAACAATGATAAAATCAAGGATGACTAAAAGTGTAAATATCAGTACCCAAACCAAAGTAATATCTATAAAGCCTCTATAAATCCAAGAAATAATCTAGGTCAGGACATACTCTAAACTTTAACAATGACAATGATAATATTAATGTGAACTCTTTAATTCTTGTTTATGAAAGAAAACAGATAAAATGACCAAGTTTTTCGGAGAATGAAAGATCACCATTTCACCACCAACGATCGATGAACAAAACCGATCCACCTAATTTTGTGAAGGAAAAGTAAAAGTATCTCTAGTTTCTCGCATGGGATACAGTGTCTAGAGATGATTAGTAGAAGGAGCACTAGCATGAAACTCAGGAATAAGGGAAAATATTATGCTAAGCCATATCCATTTCAAACCAACTGTATATGTTCACATACACGCATGCATATATATATTAGATTTTGGGGTATGGAACTAGGTTTAGAATGATAGTAAAACATTATCCTAGATTATATAGCTCAACCAATATAAAAAGGCACCTACGGCCTATATGGGTTCAGCTCCCCTACTAAAAGAGCCCCAGTACGTGTTAGCCACATAAACTAAAGGTATAAAGGAAGACCAGAGAATGACCCAATGCCACGTCAATCCAAGATATAATTATACATTAATAGTGTGAACACTGCATATAGTCATCAAGAACAACTCTCACATCGGCAAATATGAGTTTCTAGTACAGGTCATTCAGCACCCACACCTTCACAACTTAGCTATATAACCCCCGTTAGGAATTAACCATTAAGGCACACCATGGGGATTGTCATACCCTTATACTTGTAAACTTATCTCTATGTCATAACAATCATATTAGCTTAGGGAAATACATCGACCCACTTTGTTCATTAAATCAACCATAGCCAAAAGGGACTTCAAAATCCATGCTCATCATTTAACCATTTGTACAATGCAATAACATAGGTGAGTAAGTCAAATCAAGTGTCAATTCCATAATTCAAAGCTATTTACACAAGTGGGTTTAGGGAACACAATTATTCAAAACCAATTTCCAAATTTAAAACATTAATTTGGCGAAAAACCTTAACCCGCGCTCCAAATCACACACCCATGAACCCCATTAAACATCAATTTCAAAGCATGAGTAACACATCAAAACCAGGGGAAAACAATTCAAGGATTAATCATTCCAAAACCCTCGACCATATCAAAACCCGTATTTAAATCTATGCAATTAAACTATTTAAACACATGCTTTTAATAAAATAAGAGTTCGAGAAGAGTAATGTGCTTGAAATGACAAGATTAATAGAGAGAAATCAACCCTTAAGCCCTTAGATGAACAACTTCTTAGAAACCCTAAGTATCTTGACCTTGGAAAGTTTTGAGAGTTTGAGAGAGTGGTTTGAGTGTTAAAGTATTGAAAATAATATCCCAAGGGTGTTTTATGGCCGTGGTTATTAAGTGCGTAAAGAGGGAACGTCCAAAGTGCCCTCAACTTAAAAGATGAAAAATTATCGCTAGTGACTACGGGTCACTCTATGACTCTTTAGGACTCACTACGGCTCATCACCAAGAGTCATCATCTGGACAGTAGCTGAAGGACCCTCTCCCCAGTAAACCTATGACTTCCACCCTATGGCTTATTAAGAAACTCTACGACTCGTGGGGTCCAAGTCATAGTCAAGATAGAATACTTTGGGCATCATACTTGTTTGGCTACGGATGGGACTATACTACTCATTTTGAGTCTTTACGACTCATAAGGTCTTAGTCGTATCCATAATAGAAACTCTAGGACAATATAATGGTTAGGCTATAATTGGGTCTATAAGACTCGTAATGACATGTAACGACTCATTAGGAGAGTCGAAGTCTGGGCGGTAAGTTTAAAAACTCAAAAAATTTTAGGGACTAAAATCTGGGGTATTACATGGTGATAGTCCAAACGATGATCAATCTTAGAGAAATATCTAGCACCCTAAAGTTGATTAAATAGGTCATCTGTCCTAGGAAGAGGATACTTATTCTTTACTGTAACCTTATTCAACTGACGATAGTCTATACATATCCAAAGAGAACCATATTTATTTTGCATACAAAGTGCAGGAGCACCCCACGGAGAAACACTAAGATGAATGAAACCCTTATCAAGAAAATCTTTCAACTGCTCCTTTAACTCTTTTAGTTAAGTCGGAGCTATCCAATAAGGAGGAATGGAAATAGGATGGGTATCCGATAGAATATCAATCTCAAAATGTATTTCCCTACATAAACAAATCCCAAGAAGGTCATCAGGAAAAACATTAGGAGATTCTTAACCATAGGGATAAATTGCAAAAAGGGACTCTCAAAACTAGAATGCTTAACCCAAACTAAATAATACAGACACGCCTTGAAAATCATTTTTTGAGCTTTAAGATAAGAGATAAACCTCCCTTTGGGTACTAAATAACTCTCTTCAACTCAATCATGGGTTCATTAGGAAAATGGAAACTAACCTTTTGAGTCCTACAATCCAGAGAAGTATAGAACAAATAGAGCTAATCTATCCCTAAGATAACATCAAAGTCTACCATGTCAAGTTCTACCAAATCCACTAGTGTCTCCCTATTAAGAATGGACACCACAAAACCCATATAGATTTTTCTAGCAATAATGGAATCACCCACCGAAGTAGACACAGAAAAGGGGTCAAACATATTTTTAAGACCAAAATCAAAGTGTATAGCCACATAATATAAGGTAAAACCCAAATTAAGCAAACAATAACCATTACAAGAGAAGAGCTGTAACATATCGATAAAAACATCCAGGGATGCCTCGGATTCCTGATGAGTAGCAAGAGCATAGAGACGATTTCAGCCAATGTTAGTACCCAAAGCGGAGTCTTTAGGTGCAGCAGTCGAAGAGTGGAACCCGGGACCTTATTAGCTCCAAAGAAAACTCTGGATGAAAGATAATCTCACTATATATGACCAAGATGACCATAATTATAGCATCGATTTCTCCCTTTCTATTAATATCCATAGTGAAGCTGCCCATAAGAATGGCAAGGAGGATAAGGTGGTTGATTGAGATCCATTATTCTGAGACTGAGCACTTTGTGCCTTAAGACCACTGTTAGCTTAAAAATATTGATCACCTGATGGCTTAGGATATGCAGAATTGGCAAATGAATAAGAATTTTCCCAATTCTTTTTCTTAGTCCACTGCCTTTTATCTCTCCTACTATTCTACTAATTTTCACCTTACTCTGAGTATATAAACTTCTTGCTCTATCTATCTCTCATCTCAACTTGCTTCCTTTTCTCTTCCTCCACCTGTTGTATATAAACCACCAACCTAGATATGTCCATATAATTATCAATATATCAGCCTTACACTGTAACACCATATCATGGGACAAACGTGAAGCAAACCTTCTCATTTAGGATCTCATATTAGACACCAACTCTAGAGCATAATGGGTCAACTACTGAAATATTAGAGCATACTACTTAACACTCATATTACCCTGCTCAAGTTCACAAACTCTTTGGCTTAGCTTCTTAAAAAGTACCTAAGAAATCATCCTACATTGCCTGTTCAGCATCATCACCCCACATTGTTACCCATCCTCGTACGACTGGTAAGCCACATCTTTTAATTGATAGACAACGAACTCTACACCCTCTAAATTAGTAGCATGTAATAAACTTGAAATATTCTCCATCTCATCAAAGAACCCCTGAGGATCCTCCTCAATCGTAGAGCCTATAAAGGTTTAGGGATTCAACCTTATAAATAGGCCAACTCAAGTGGCCTCAGATGAACTAATAGCAGGACCAACATAATTAGAATAATGAGACTGCGAGACCACAAGTTGGAAAAGCATATGAATAGAATAATAGAACTCCACATTAGAGATATCTCCCTGAGGTAACTCGATATAAGTATCACCAGCTCAAAAAGCCCAAGAAAACTAGTAAGGACAGGTGGAACCCCACGTGGAGCTTACAGTTAGGAGCAGGGACTCTACACAGGGTCTGTACTCTATAAATAGTGCAAATCTCTTCTATGTTATCCTCAGATAGAATAAAGTTTCCAGCAGAGTTTCTACGATCGTCAAATCTTTGGGGAGGCATAATCTGAAATACAAGTAAGCCAGGAGTAAGAGAAATTTCATAGAACCTATACTTTATGGCTGAGATAAAACACAAGAAAGGGAAATATTCTTAAATGCCTCATAGCCTCCCCCTTATAAGTGTAGCGCACTACACATTAATCACGCCCAAGCTACACTTTCAATCTGAAGATTATTCATTTATTTTCAAATACAATAACCCAACAAAGGTTGGGCTTGAATCCTAAGGGAATACATAGAACTGTGGCTCTTAACTTCTATAGTCAATGCTCTGAACTAGAAATTAAATGGGGGTTTAAAGTGATTATATAGAATAAGCAACGACTATTAACTCTAGTTGTAATACAATCGTAGATAACACTAGGGTAGTGTTCCCCATGGCTTCTAACTTAGTAAGTTTCTCATGTTAAATCCAACTATATAGCTGTTGTGCATGTAGAGTCTGGTAAGATAGGTATCACCAACTACCTTTCGACACCATTTGGAAAATTTCACTTATGTCCTCTCGGTATCAAAGTGTCGCATTATTAACCCTTACCTTAAACCCTAGTTACAACTATCTCCTCTCGGTCTTACATTGATTATATGGGACTTAATTGGCTTATCGATAATTAACCCCAAATCACTATTGTGATTTTCTTTTCCGAATATCTACTTCCTTCTGGGGTTTGTGGTAAATACAGGTTGGATCCCAACATGTACACCTGTTAAGAAATCAATCAAAGTAAAGAAAACCTCAATACATGCAACAATAATACTCTAGAAGGATTGAATACTTCTCCGACTTCGTTATGTATCCAGGGTTCCCACAACTCTACAAAGGGATATTAGCCGCTCATGCTTGTGTAATAATTAAACTAATTCATATTTAAAGTCATTCAACAATCACACAATAATCAACCATTGAAAATCCCAAAACTTTAGCTTAATTAACAACCAAAATTAATACAGAATAATTGCATGACCAAAGATGGATCTCAAAATCAAGTATATGTTTTTTAGTATAAAGAGTGCATAGATTCTACTAAAAACACATAAAGGTTATTTATAGTACATGAGGAAACCCTAAATATCAAAGCCCAGGTAAAAAAAGATAAAAAAGGTTAGTGGCCACTTACCTATGTCAACATGCGGTCTGGCAGTGGGTGCATGTACCATATACGATCCGCATGAAAACCCAGGTAAGTACTAAAAAAATTTCTTGCACTATTTACTCTCGAGAATTTAGACTTCTGCACTTACCTTACCTACATGTGGTCCACATATAGACATTGGTAAGTGCCAAACTTCTTCTTCAACTATTGGACTCTCTGGATTTTCAATTTTGGTACTTAGCATAGTCACATACGAACCACATGTGCTATATGTGGTCACATGTGGATATAGGTAAGTGTCAGGCCTTCCAATTATTGCAACCAAGCTTCTGAACTTCAAGTTTCAGCACATGCTTTTGTCGCATACATCTGGTAAGTGCAACAAATGCCCAAAAATGATCAGGTAAGTAGCCAAAAACTCTAGTTTGCATCTTTTTCTCGAACTTAGCATCCAAATCCTAGTTTTCTATAAAACATACCCAAAATACATCATATCTAACAAAACATCCTAAGAAACTTGCACAATTTTATCATTTTAAGTGTTGAAGGTGCAATATTTCTAAAGCACATCACACACCCATAAAAGGGACATTACTCGACCCTGCTTTATGGACACCCAAATATCCTGAACCTGGCTCTGATACCAAGTTTGTCATGACCCAAACCTAGACCTGGCTGTGAGGGGTATCTCAAGACCATCGTAAGTCAAAAATCACCCCTTAAGACTTACCTCAAGATCATAATAATTATAAAAAGTGAAATCCAACCAAGATAGTAATGAGAATAAATAAGTCAAAAGACAGTTTTTAGAATCCAAATAAATAACCAACCCACATTTGTCTACAAAAGCCTCTAAAACCAGAATACCAACATAAGTCGGGACAGTGCCCCCGACTATGACCAAAGAGAATCCAAAAGTACTATGACTAAAAATAAAGAATAATGAAATGATCGAGCCTTTCAAAATATGGAGGCTCACTACTTTATAGCTAATCAATAGACGTACTCAACCACATAACGCTACACAGAAGAAACAGAAAAGCCCTCGGACCCTACATCATGAAATTATGTAGTGTCCAGGAATAGTCAGTGGGGAGAGCTTTGGCATATAACTCAGGGGATAGGAAAAAAATAATGCAATCACCAAAATCCAGTCATAAACCAAGTGCACCATATTTATATAGATATATATAAGATGTCGAGATAGGAAAAAAGGGTTATGAACATGAGAGTTTAAACTATTAGCTTGAACTATGTAACTCGATCCGTTCTAAAGGCACTCACAGGCTATATGGGTCCAGCTCTCCTATTGAAAGGGCCTTAGTATGTGTTAGTTGGACGAATTGAGGAAAACTAAGAAAATCCTGAAGACACCAAGGTTATAGCCCTACTAAAATATATATATAATGGGTGCACCAAGCAGACGGTCACATGAACCCCCAACGCCGGCAAATGTGGTTTCTAGTGTTGATCCCCCAGGACCTACACCTTCACGGTGAGCTATATAATTCCTTTTAACCCTAAAATAAAGAGTTTAAACATAAACCAACCATTAAACCAGGAGTTATTCATTAAGGTAATTACCACTTGGTATCGTCATACCAATATGCTTGCAAGCTAAAGCAATTATGACAAACCGATCCATATAACCAAATTGACTCCCAGGATTCATTTAAAATCCAAAACCAAGGCCATCCAAAACCATATTCATTTATTTATCCTTTGATGCAATGCAATGGGTTCAAAACACAAGTTAGATCATGCAATTATTCATATTCAAAATCAAGTTTACAAAATAGGTTGGGTTTAATGCCATTATCAAATAAAAATTCGATCAATTTAGGGAAACATATGTCTCCCATTCCAACCATTAAAATAATGCACCAATTCAGTCCCTAAATTCATCAATTAAAGCATGAATAATTAATTTAAACTATGGAAAAAGTAACTCAAGTAATAACAATCAAAATTCCTAAATTCAATTTTCAAACCTAATAAGAAAAACACATGAATATTAATTAAATAAATGCCACAATGTAAAAATACAAGTTAGGGATGAGCAACATGCCAAAAATATAAAGCAATTTGAAGAGAATTCAAAGTTTGGAGCTTGGATATTGAATTCTCAGTAAAACCCTTGAGCTTTCTTGGATTTTGAGTTTAAGAGAGAAAGAATGGAATTTGATCTAAGAAAACTAAAGGAAAATGGTCAATTTTATATCTAAAAGTCATACAAGGGGTAAAAAAAATAAATGTCCCTCACCCAAAGTGAAAAAAAAATTGGACAAAATTAAAAAAAAAGTGTGGCACACCCTTATCAAAAAGGGTAGCCTCTATTCCACGCCTTTATTAAGGAGGCTAAACTCCGTGGGATGCCATTATCGCAAAGGCTTACTGCCTTGGGGTCCTAAAATAACCTTAAACCCTTTTTAAGAATTTCAAATATTTCCCAAAATAGACTCTTAACTTTTCTAATTATAATTCAAGTCAAAATTGACATTACATATGCAGGAGGGTCAAAAATAAAATGGTAAAATTTTATGGTGTCTTACAGCGTAGCTACCACAATGGGTGATTCTTTAGTAGTAGATCGGGTATATAGATTTTGTTTGGTAATTAATTAGGAGTTTGATATTTTGATTAATATCATTGTCCTAGATATAGTAGATATTGATGTGATTCTAGGAATATATCGGTTATCACCTTACCATGGGTCTTGGATTATTTTAATAAGTTTGTTACCTTTGCTGTGTCTGGCATTACCCTTGGTGGTATGGCAGGGTTCTATTAGCTACGTGCCGATGGGGATTGTTTCTTATATTCGTGCAAAAAGACTAATATTAAGGGGTTATGAGTCATTTCATGCTTATTTTTAGGAGGTCAGTGCTGAGATTTCATCAATTGTCTCTGTCTCTATTATTCACAAGTTTTGTGATGTGTTTTTGACTGACCTACCTGGACTTTATCTTAAGTGTGATATAGAGTTTATTATTGGCCTCAAGCCAGGTATCCAACTTATTTTTATGGCTCCTTCTAAGATAAAGGAGCTGAATATTTATCTTCAAAATCTTCTGGGTAAGGGTTTTATCAGACCAACTATATCACTTTAGGGTGCTTTAGTTTTATTTGTAAATAAAAAAATGGATCTACGTCTATGTGTATCAATAAAAAGCGGTTAAATAAGGTAACCTTGAAGAATAAGTATCTTATGCCTCATATTGATGATTTGTTTGACCAACTTCAGGGTGCAGTATATTTTTTAAGATAGTTTTGAGGTCTAGTTACCATCATTTGAGAGTTAGAGCTGCAAACATCCCTAAGACAGCCTTCAGGACTTGTTACGGTCATTATGAGTTCCTGGTGGTGTCTTTTAGGTTAACTAATACCCCAATAACTTTTATATATCTGAGGAACTACGTGTTCAGGCTGTATTTAGACTCCTTCATTATATAATTTATTAATGACATTCTAGTATATTCGAGTAGTAGGAAGGAGCACGAGCAATATTTGAGAAGTGTACTTCACACTTTGAGAGATCATTGACTTAATGCCAAGTTCTCAAAGTGTGAGTTTTGGCTTAAATCTATAACCTTCTTGGGGTACATAATGTCTAAAAATAGTATTAAGGTGGACCTATCAAAGATTGAGGATATTTGTACTCTGGCTAAACATACATCACCTACTGAGGTTCGTAGTTTTGGTGGGTTGGCAAGTTATTATAGGCGGTTTGTTGAGAGTTTTCTTCTATTGCAACCCCTATGACTAGATTGACCAAGAAGAAGGTTCTATTTCAGTGGTTTTTGAGTTGTGAGATGAGTTTTCTAAAGCTCAAAAATTTTCTTACTTCAGCTCCTATTAACTCTTCCAGTTGAGGATGAGTGTTTTACTATCTACTGTGATACATCTATTATTGGTCTAGGGTGTGTTTTGATGCAGTGGGGTCATGTTATTGCATATCCATCAAGAAATATGAAAGTGCATAAGTGCAACTACCCCACTCATCACTTAGAGTTGGCAACAGTAGTGTTTGCATCTAAGATTTAGAGGCATTCTTTGTCTGGCGTTCGCTATGAGATCTTTACTGATCACCGCAATCTTTAGTATAATATAACCTAAAAGGAATTAATTCAAGGCAGTGTAAATAGATTGAGTTGTTGAAGGATTGTGATATTTCTATTCTCTACCATTCAGGCAAGGTAAATGTGGTAGTGGATGCCTGGAGACAGAAGTCAGAGAGTATAGGTAGGTTAGCCTTTATTTTAATTTCTCAACAGTCATTGACTTTGGACAACCAGTCCTTAGCTAGCTTGATGGTTTTTTAAAAAAAATTTTACCCTCAGAGGATTATTACTAGTACTGAGGCTATCAGTTTGAGTAGATTTAGGGTTATCAGTTTGAGGATAGCAAGCTTCATAGCATTCGAGGGCAGTTGTTAAGAGGTTATTCTAGGAGGACTACCTTAGATTTAGAGGGTATTTTGAGGTTTGATGGTCGTATTTGTGTTCTAAGGGTTGGATATTTGATTTAGTTGATTCTTCACAAGGCTCATAGCTCCAGATACTCTATTCACCCTGGGGCAGCTAAGATGTATAGGATTTGGGTCAACATTACTAGTAGAGTGGTATGCAGAGAGATATTAGAGGTTTTATGGATCGATACCTTTGTTGTCAATAGGTAAAGGTTGAGCACAAGAGGACTGGTAAATTGCTTCAACAGCAATCCATTCCCAAGTGGAAGTGGGAGCGCGTTACTATAGATTTTGTAGGTGGATTGGCTCATACTTCCTATTTTTTTATAGCATTTGGGTCATTGCTAATCGATTGACCAAGTCTACACATATTATCTCTTTTCGAGTTTTCTTTAGTGCTGAGAGGTTAGCCCATATTTATATTCAGGAGGTGGTTTGCTTACACAGGGAACTTGTGTCCATTATTTCACACCAAGGCTCTCAGTTTACTTCTAGCTTCTGGAGGATATTTTAGGAGGAGTTGGGTATCGAGGTTGACCTTAGCACCATATTTCACCCCTAGACGGATGGGCAGTCAGATCATACTATCCAGGTTTTAGAGGACATGCTCCGCATTTATGTGTTGGATTTTGGGGATTAGTGGGACCTATTTCTACCTTTGCAGAGTTTGTGTATATTAATAGCTTCTATTTCATCATTTAAATGGCCTCATTTGAGGAATTATATGGTAGGCTATATCGATCTCCTGTTGTTTAGTTTGAGACTTTTGAGGCTAGGCCTTATGAGACAAATTTGCTTTGTGAGTCATTAGATCGAGTTCGGGTAATTAAAGATAGGATACAAGCTACTCAAAGTAGATTAAAGATTTTTACTGACTGCAGATGTCGTTCATTGAGGTTCAGAGTTAGTGATAGGGTCTTCTTGTGAATATCACCCGTGAAAGGCATGATGAGGTTTGGGAGGAGGGGAAAGCTTAGCCCCAGATATATTGGACCCTTCGAGATTCTGTTAATAGTTGGGGAGGTAGCATATGTGTTGGCATTGCCCCTACCTTTTTAGACATCCACTCAATGTTTCATGCAACTATGTTGCGACAGTACATTCCAGATGAGTCGTACATAATTCAGTGGGACTTGGTTCAGTTTGAAGAGAGGTTGGCATTTGTAAAAGAGCCGATATCCATTTTGGCCAAAGATGTCAGACAGTTACATTCCATAGACTTCCAGTAGTTAAGGTTCAATGGCATCACCATCTAGTTGAGGAGCCTACTTAGGAGACCGAGCATGATATGCGTGCCCAATATCCCTACTTGTTGAGCCTTTAGGTATTTCCTTATCCTTTGCATTCGCGGATGAAAGTCCTTCAAGTAGTGGATGTTGTAAGGACCCTCACGGCCATTTTCCTTGTTTTCATGATGTCTAGAGCTTTTCTATAACTCTCCCAAATTATTTATGACTTGCTGGTACTGACAACTCATTTTTTGGGTGGTTTGTTTCGGAATTTTAGTGATACCAAATATATTGTGGAATATTTAATCTAAATTAGCATTTGGTAGAAATATAATTTATTACCCTTCTAAAATATTTTTAATTTGTATAAGATTCTTTAGTTATAATATATCTATGTTACTCTATAATAGTTTTATAACTTATTAATATTTTAAGTAAAGATAATAAATCTAGATATATTAAAATATTATTATTATATAATAGAGGTTTTATTCAAAATAATTTTCTATTAATTATGGTATATTAAAAATTTAATATTATTTTAGTGTGAACTTATGCAATACCCAAATATATATAGAATAGATTATGTAAAGAGGATGGAGACATCTCAATTTCCACATGGAAGTGGAGGAATAATACAACAAATGATAAGGTGGCATCAATTAGTGAATAAATGGGTTAGTCATTAGGTAGCATGCAATTAACTTTTTATTTTTTTCAAACTATATATACATTTTCCTTCATATACGGGTGAATGGTTATAACTACTTTAGTTCATTAAGAACTTTGCTCCTGTACAATTGATATGTCAATTAACCACATTGAAGAAGTGGTACTACATAAAAAGTTGTGATATTGTACTTTATCCCGAAGGAAATTAATTATTTACGTCAAGTTATTCAAGCTCGGGGTCTAGTAGATCACTATTCAGAGGCTTCTCACAGAGGTATTTAGCTTCCAGGTAGTCTAGGATTACCCTATTTTTAATTGATCTTATTTACAATAATTGTGTGCTATTATGCTAATTTTAGGCAGGTAGTTATATTTTGGATATCATTTGAAATATCTCATGTGTTATTTATTCAGTTAGAACCTTATTCTAAAAGTTTTGATTCCATTATCTTTTAGTATGATATGGTAGTTTTTGTGTGTGTTTGTTGTGTACAAGATTGGGAAGGAGAGGGTTAGGGAGAACTGGAATGGCTATTTAATATTAATGCTAATTTTAGGCAGGTAGTTGTATTTTGGATATCATTTGAAATATCTCATGCGTTATTTATTCAGTTAGAACCTTATTCTAAAAGTTTTGATTCCATTATCTTTTAGTATGATGTGGTAGTTATGAGTCTAGGATGTGATATTAAGTTGAAAAATCTTGGATTCATCCCTTTTAAACTATGTTACATGAAAGGTGATTTAAGTGTATTTTTATTATGGTTTAAGGCCTGCATGTACTTTGTTTCTATCATTGATTAAGAAATTTGGCACCACTTTGGTCGGTTATAGTATGTTTTGGATTTTAATTTTACAGCTAGGTATGGTTCTATGAGTTCCGGTTCGAGTCTGGCATCTTGTTATGATGATCTGATAGTTTTGGTATGGATTACCATTGTTCTGGGAGTTGTGGTTCCTCTGAGTTCCAGTTCGAGTTCGACATCTGAATATGAGTTCTATTGTATATCTTGTATATGGCCTCTCGTTATTACCCATTATTTTTGGATCAAATTTGGCATATGGCCTCTTGTTATTATCCATCACTACTGGTTCAAGCCTGGCGTCTGTCCTCTTGTCATACCCATTGGTGCTAGTTCGAGCCTGTTGCACATCTGGATGGCTACTATGGTTTCATGGGATTTGTCTAGTTATAGATTATTTACACTTTCCATTAAATTACTTTTTGTGTGTACCATTAGCTTATGGGGACACGTTTGGATTAATTGTCTTCTTCAGTGTGCCTGACGGGCTTATGGGACCCCAGTTAGGTTATATTTTTTTTGCCTTTCTGACACACCCTAAAACCGGGCCATGTCGTATGGGCACCTTAGGCCCGACATGAATCAGAGGTTGCCCCATTAACCCAACCTAACCATCACATTATCCACAAGAGTCGGATGATATCCGATATATAATAAGATTGCAGAACAAGACTGGTGATCATAGCTTAAGAAACATTTAGTAAATCCATTAATATTATTATCAACACTAATACACATACCCAAGTCCACAGTCATCCACAAAACCTCTACAAATCTATTGTCTATAATATGTTGGCACATGCCCCTGACAATAGCCAAATACCAAGTTTAAACAAGTCTATGACATAAAATAAAAAGACTATGAAAGGTAGGCCTTTCGAAGTAAGGAAGCTCACCACTTCAATGTCAACATTCAAACCATTCGAATGCCCGATCACTATGTATGAAAAGAAAAAGAAGCTCTGGAGATGGTTAGTGGTTGGAGCACTAGCATGTAACTCAACTATAAGGCTAAAAATAAAGTCATTATTCAATAACAAGTCAAGACAACATATTCAACCACATTCACATACCTAAGCACACATGTATATATACCATATAATACACAAAATAACAAGAATTAACCACATTCTTAAAGCACTCAATCATGAGACATAAAGTGAAGGAGCCCAACCTTTCATTCTTATTGATTAGCTCATTTCTTATTTGACAAGGAACTCTAACCACCAACCTCTTTGTTAGGAAAGGGACTTTAACCAAAAGCAAGGAGAGGGACTCTAACCATAAGCCATATCATGAGACAAGGGACTCCAACCACAACCTCATAGGCAAGGGAGTCTAACCTCAAGCTCTCTCATTCGGAATGGGACTCTAGCCTCATGCATTCTCATTTGGCATAGGACTCTAACCTCATGCATTCATTAGGAATGGGACTCCAACCTTATGCTTTTTCATTAGGCATGGGACTCAAACCTCATGCTTTCATTAGACATGGGACTCCAACCTCATTCATTCATTAGACATGGGACTCCAACCTCATGCTTTCATTAGACATGGGACTCTACCCTCATGCCATCTTATTATTATTATTAGGCAAGGGACTTTAACCACAAGACCTCTCATTACCATTACTAATGGACATTTGGACCCTAAATATTTTGTTCATGCATTTACACTGATACAATTCATCTCAACACTAAAGTACTCTAACCCATTTGGCCAATTCAACACCATATATGACCATATTGTCTTCATGGAATCATTCATCCATCACACACTTTAATAGGAAAATTACCTAATCCGATTAATTATTCAATTCAAGTTTATGGTCATCAAGACTCGTACAAACCATTCGCACTTCATTAGCAATCTTACAACACATTCTATACCACACATTAGTTCAACACACAATTCAAGTTCAATTTCTAGTTTAGGACCTTAACCCTTTATTAGTCACCAAACCAATAAGGTCATTAATTACACATTACAGGGCTCACAATACCCTTACAATATCATTTATAAACCACTCATACTTATTGGGACATTGCCCTAGCTCAAAACAACATAAACATGAAACTAGATAATTAACTTAGACATTTTCACAAACACCTTATGTGCATGTCTTTATCAAGGCCAAATTCAAAGTCGAAATCATCAATACTAGGGTTACTCAATACCAACATGCTAAAACACAATCAACAAGCACTCAGATGTGCAAACCATCACTATTATCATGCATAAACACAAGTCTGAGCAGGGACAAACATTACTCATCATTTGACAACAAAACCCTTTTCATTTATTTTTAAAATCACCATGTACACTTACTAATTAAAGTGTGAAATACATGGTTTTTGAGTTATGTAACAAGAGAAAGAGTTACATGCCTTATACAAGTCAATTCAATGAAGAACTTGACACCTCTATTGCCTCTAGATGAATCCTCTTCAAACCCTAGCCTCTAATCTTGTTTCAAGAACTTTTGAGACTGTTTTGTAATGTTTGACACACCACACAAGTGTTATGAGAGGCTAATATAACTTATATAGTGAGGGTACATTAGGTTTTTAGGGTGGGAAATGACCATAGAGTCCTTAGTTAAAAGCTAGAAATTGAACTCGTGGTAGGGTACAACTCACTTAGCTCGATGGTACCCTAGGGTATGAGTGGTACCCTAACTCGTACCCTAGGCTTCACCTAGGCCCATATACTATTTAGGGTACGACTACAAACCCTTGAATCATATTCAAAGGGTATGACTCACTACCTAAACCATACCCACCACTTGTACCAAAAATAGTCCACTCAAGACAACACCTAAAACTTCATACGACTAGGCATGGTATGAATCGTACACAAAGGTACATCTATAGGGGGCCTAATTCATATCTAGGATAGTATGGTACCTGTATAGTCTACTCAAGGTATGATAGGAAAGCTCTTGACTCGTATCCAAAGGGTACAAGTGGTTCATTAAGTCGTACCTTGCCAAAATTCCTCGACAAAGGAAATTTTCCTAAGGTCGAAATACCTAGGTGTTTCACTTTTATTACAACGTTATTTGTCTTTGTGTATCGCTTTTACTATTCCTTTATCGCATGTGCATAGCTTGATAGTTGTTTACCTTTCTATCTCTATTTACTGCTGACTTAGACTACATCCTCACATTTTAGTTATACGTTTCCTGTATTGAACTAGGTCAGCCAATGATGCCTATTGAGTACCCATTTCTTTAGTACTCATACTACACTTCTGCATCTTTACCCTGATACAGATTTTGAGTACTAGCAGTCGATGTTGATGTGATTTCTATTTTCCAGTACTGATTCGGAGCAAGGTGCGCTTGTTGTCGTCCAAGGTTAATCCTTCTCTATTTGTGCAAGTTAGTCTTTTGTACTTGAGACTGCTTGTACATATTGTGTATGTTTTGGATTCTGTCTAGTACTGTGGGTATCTTTTAGTAGTGGCTCTAGTACCGATCATACCATGTCTTGGGAGAGATTCATTTGTATATTTGGTCATTTTAATTCTCTTGTTTTGATATACTTTATATGTTTCCTTTTTGTTGTTCATTTATTAGTACTACTATTATCATTATATGTGGTCTTTTTTTCATTTCTGTCTGTTAGCACATTACCAATCATTCCGGTCTATATCTTGATTTAAGGTAGGCAGCATAATGACTTCAAAAATCAGGTCATGACAGAAGATGACCATAGCTCCAGCATCGGTAGTAAACAACGACTCGCTGGAGTCATCGTGTGTCTCTTCTTTATACCTAAGGGTATATACACTTCAAAAGTATGACGGTAAGGGCATGACATCCTAAAAGTGTAATAAAGGATATTTTCATACTACTTTCAAAAGATTGGGGTTATTTTGGCCTTTTTTGGTATGTAACATTAATTTTTTAAAATAATACGTTTATTAATTTAGTTAACCCAACTAGATTTTAGACCTGGCAAAAATAATATCAAGAGCAAAAAAAATTCTACATTTTCTAGGGTTCTGAGGTAGAATCCAAAGATGGATTCTTCTGGTTCTTCGAGGAATAAATTGGCTCCTCTAGTTCTTCGAGGAAAAGGATGGATTACTTTGGTTCTTCACATAATAAATTAATTTAATACTAACTTAATATATTTTTATTATTAATCAATCTCAATGAACTAGTCTAATTATTTTCTCAACAACAACAACAACAACAAACCCAGTCTAATTATTTTCTCGATAAGAGCAAAATAAAATTTTTATAAGAAGAGAAGTTGACATATATGCAAATAGTTTTAATTAAAAAATGTCATACATACAAACACTTGTGAATGAAATCTCGAATAAAGAATTTTGCTATAAAACTAAAGTAATAGTACATCCTGATACAAAAAATGATATAACATATTAGTGGAAGTACTTAGAATTTTTCACTAAATTTAATTATTTATCAACATCAATTAATGTGTCACGATACAAAATCCCAAGATGATGATGGCACCTATCTCGATTCGACTTTTGTAGATAAGCATGACTCACATATAGAATAAAACTGAATTGAAAGGTAAATGCTGGAATAAACTCAGGATTTTAAATAAAGTCAAACCAATAATTGACAACTCTATCTAAAAATGCACTTCAAATCCCAAGAGATAGTGTCATGAGTACAGAGCTACTCTAAACAACAGTGGATACTAATATATAAAGTATTTGTCTTTGAAATAAAATAAAGATATAAATAAAATAGAAGACAAGTGAAAAGGTAAAGAAAACCCATAAAGGCGAGACTTCTAGAAAAAAGTCAAGCTGTAATATATAACATAACAGAAATCTGAACAAAGTACATAAATTCCTGTAAATGGTGTCATAAGTAGAAAAAACATCTAATACATAGTCTAGAAACTAAAAATACAAGTATCTATCTCCAAATAATAATAAAGACAGGATAAAGATAGATGGATATTAGAAGAAAGCTCCGAATTGGGAGCTCACTAGGTACTCCAAAAATCAATATCATCGCATAAATTAGATGTTATGCCTCATACTTATACTAGGATCTGAACCAAAAAGGCATAGTAGGAGTAAGTATGTTCCTCAATCAACCTTACCTGCTCTTACCTCTGTATAGGCATTTTATAAAGTATCTTATTTTCTTACAAAAATTAATATTTCTTAACCAAACTTACTGGCATATCCCTCAATATAGGTGTTTTATAGAGTCTCATTTTTGTCAAAAATAAGTTTTCAGTGGTACCAATCTCATGAATATGTATAGATTAAATAAAATATAATGCTCACAACTAATCAGTATGAAGATATTGATCAATTCATTATAGATATGAATGAGCTCAGAATCAACTCAAAATGATCATATTTCATAACAAAAACCACGACATGGCACCATTACTAGAAATAGTCATGTAATACATTAATAACATCTTTTAAAACCCCTCACTCAGGTAGTCTTCAATAATAAAAGAAAATAATGCTCAATTAATACCTATATTAAGAAGTCAATCCCCCACTCAGGCGACTCAATAATAATTAAACCAAATTAATGCACAAATAAAGCATGCAATACATATAAAGCCCCCACTCAGATATCACGACAATCATAATCCCTCGTGTTAACAACAGTACACAAATAAGACCCCATACATGCACATGATAATAAGAAAGATTACAACTCCCACAACTAAATTCACTAGCCCATAGAATTATTTACATAATCATTAATTGTCTAGCCCAGCCTGAAGGAAGTAAAGCCACAACCCATCTTGAAATGCCAAGATCCAAGTTAGACCCTTCAATGTGGAGCCTTTCCATCACGAACTATCTCAAAATACGATAAAACTATAAATAAACATAACATACACCTTAAAATAAAGCTAATGATACTTATATTAGCTATATCTAAATTGGGTCCAAAATGGGTTCAATAAGTAGGTTTGAAATCAAAAGAGGTAAACGCAGAATTTTATTTTAGAAATATTTTGTCCATGTATACAGAAGTCTAAAGATGAAAACCTATGCAACAATGAGTTGAAATCAATGCTCAAATCAATGAAAATCATTGTAAGAGTTTATTGTGAAAATCCCAAAATTCTAGTTTGACATCAAGATTTAAGGTGTTTTTAAGGATATCGTCATAAGGAATTAATGGAAATAAGAGTTTGGAGTTTACCCAAGCACAAATGGTGAATAAAACCCCAGAAATCTCCCCTTCTCAGAGCTCCAAGGTCCAAAGATCATCAAAATTGCAAAAATGGGATATTTATACTATTTTGTGAATAGCACCATATGAAAATGGTCAACCCTTCGCATTTGCGAGGGTCAATGATGACCAGATCATTAAATTGTACTTTGCGGTTCTAGTCAGTCTATTGCCTTCTCAATAGCTGATGACTTGGACATATCATGTTCGTGATATAGTAAGGTACCCGACCCAGACTCGATAAGCCTTTACGATCATGGCCACCACTCACAATCACAATAAAGGACATTCATAAAGAAAGATACCTGATTTAACAAATATCAACAACTTTGTTGATTTTGCATGATCTGAAATCCTCTAAACGGACCCTCAAAAATCGTTCGGGACCCCATAGATCTAAAACGTAATACTGCTAGGCTATTTTTGCTATTTCAAACTCAATGGCACCGTTGAATTTTTAAAAAGAGGTAGTTTATAACAATTTAGCCTCTGGGATCCTATTTTAGCTTATTTCACTAGTTAATGAAAGAAGGATCAAATTCCAAAACAAAGTCTCAAGACCCAAAATAACTACGCTTTTATATCAAAATTGACATTGCTAATCTAACAGAACTGTCCAAATTGCCATTTGGCTCTTGAAATACAAAATGTTGATCAAAGTTAAACTCATGGCTTTTAAAGTCTTTAAGAGTCCTAAACTCTGTCAAATCACTCGTGCATGCATTGTAGACTATGCCAACCATCCCCATAACTCAAAAATAATATGTAAAAACTTTAATGAAAGATAAAATGGTTAAACACATTAAAGGAAAAAAATACAATTATGATTGTTACAATAGATGAAGCCAGAAACATGCTCCGAATAAGGAGCTCACCACTACTTCGATAACTCAGAAACTACATGAATCATTATTTATGGGTAGTACTCATATCGGGATCTGCACCAAACATTTACAAAAGATAGGAGTAAGTACAATCCACTTGTACTCAATAGGCATCATAGACCGACCAAGCTAGACTAGACAACTAAATTAAATAAAGTAAGCTATAATAAATCATCTAACAAACTTCCCATGCAGATCAAGCTGCACAATTATAGAATATAAGAACAAAACTCAACAACAATTAATGCACTGTGTTTGAAGGTGTCAAAAACACAATATCACCAAAATATAAGTCATACAATGCAATACAACATAATATTATAGAATGAATGCAATGGCTATATGTACTCTCTGTATATCCTTCCGAGCTTAAACTCCAGGAGAAAACTCATGGAGGTTTCGCAACCCATATAGTATTACGATCTCAATATTTAATCTTGTCAATACCTTCCTTGATCAAGTCATTTTACTATCATGGTTTCAATATTTAACCTCGTTGACACTTTTATCAATCAAGTCATTTCATAAAATAGTTTATTTTCTTTAAAAAGAATCCAAGTCCAATCATAGTACTAGTTTCATGTAAATGAGCGATGTATAAGTATGCATGATTATAGCAAAATCAACAGTGCACAATAATCATCTTAACAATGGTATGAATGGATCCAAGACCTCTAAATCTCAATAAATCATGATACAAACCCTGTTATGAAAACCCAATATAGAATCAATGCAAGGCATTAATAAGAATCTACTAAAAGCCACTAAAACAGGCAACACAATAGTAAAAGAATCAAATAAGACACCAAAGAGATCAATACAAGCCTACAATTAGGTATAACGCAAATAATAGCTCTTTAAACAATAATAAAGTAAACTAAACCATGACTCAGACATCACAATAATAATAATCAACCCTAAATACTATAAATAATGAGATTTCACTCAACCCATATCATATTTTACATGATAAGTTCTCTACCGGCTAAGCCTGAAGAAAGGTAAGTCATAACATACCTCAGGGTAGGACTACAGGACTAATAATACTCAACTCGAAGCCTTCCCTTTTCAAGCAGCCTCATAATGCTTCCAATCTACCAAAAATAGCTTCTACACATAAATATGAATTCATTGATATTCATATTGGCACATTTTAGTTCAAGGTCTGAAAACTCAATATGAAAACCAACCTCAAGAATAAAAGGATAAAACTAAAATTTTAGTTGAAAATTAATTTTTTTTTCATAGTTTAAGAGTCTCAAATCTAAAATTCCATAAAAAAGAGTTGAAATAGATTTTGAAATCATTGCATATCAATTTTTTCTTTACCAGGTAAATCCTAAAATCTCACATTTAGAAACCTTGATTTGAAGATACTTTTGCAGTATAATTAATAGATAATTATCAAATACAGGTTTAGAAGCATATCAAATTGAAAGATAATGAAATTCCTTCTTAGATTCCCCAAAAATGTGCCTCTGAATCTTGAAATGGTAAAAATAGGGTTTAAGGTTGAAATGAGGTATTTATATTGTTTAGTAAATAACACCTCAATTGCGACCACGATACTACCCTCGTGATCAGGAGGGTCAATATTGACTGCCCCCTAAGTTGCTCTACGATATTACAATTCACAATAAAATTTACTTTTGTCATTGTGACACCCCCACATAACCATATAAACAATAACTAGGCTCTTTATGATTGAGACTTCAGCTACGGCATCATAATGGGTAAATGTCTTATACATCAACAGTTACGCAGTAGCAACAACTAATGACCAAAAACTATCCAAAATCCCTCAAAATTCTTTCAAAATCCCATAGAAAATTTTGATATATAAGACTAAAAAGAATCTCCCCAAACCCTACTATGTAGGAATATAGTGGGTATGTTGTTGTTGTTATAGTTGTTGAAGACTAAAAGAATCATCAAAATTACCAATGGAGGTCATTATTAAGAAATTCCACCCAAAACTCATTTTAGGCCAATAAACTAGTTTCTCACTCAAATACTCAAAAATTAGATGCCTTTGATCAATATATCTTAATTTGGGTGTCGGATGGTAATTTAGACGGCGCAACAAATTTGAATGTTGAATTTGGATTAGTAGCAGGGTTGATTGATTTTGGGACCTTTATATCTTATTTTGATCCGACATTTAGAAAATACTAAAAAAAGGTCCCAAGGGTTATTTTTATGAACACAATCCATTCTTGAAAATATGACGTCTCCATAGAGTCTGAAACATCAAAAATAGCCTAGTAGCGTTATTAGGTTATTTTTGTTAGATATCAAACAAATTTAAAGGGACCGTTTAGAGAGTTTTGACTTGTACCTTTTCTTATTTTCAGTTGTCATCTGGTGCATCTTCTTTCCTCTTCATTTTTGCAGGCCAGAGGCTCACGTTCGTGAAGGTTGTGCCATTTCTTCTTCACGTCCTCTATCAGAGGCCCACGTACACGAACGTTCGAGATGGGAAACCTCACGATCGTGACCAAGGACCTGCATTTGCGAAGGCCAATGACCTATATAAATTAAAAGTCCCTATAGTGGCCCCAAATTGTAGTTTCTCTATTTTGAACTTTTAAAGCTCAAATTAAGGTGATTTTAAAGAGGTGTTTACAATTTCTTCCATGCATAAGTTCTCAAATACTTATTTCATAATTCCCCAATAAGTTTATCTTAAAAACAACTTCAAATCCATGATTTTAAACGTGTTTGGGGGTTTTGACTGGTAAAGTATAAAATGATTTTCTTTCGATTTGAAGCCTGATTTATACTTCTTTTTACTTGAGTTTTCAAGTATAGGCTCCTATTGATATGGGAAACATTATTCTTAAAAAAAAATCATTTTCCCTTTTTATTTTTTAACTCATTTTTTGAACTCATTTTGGATCCATCTTAAATAGTATTAATATGGGTATCATTAGCTTTTTGTGACTTGTAAATGTCATTTTTGAGTTGATTGGACACATTTGGTGTTGATGCGAGGAGTTTGAGCTTTTAGTTGAGGTTTTGGATCGTGTTTGAGCTTGTTGATCCTCATTTAACGCAAGTTGAGATGTACCTTGAATTTTTTCTAAGTGTTTATGTGTTGTATACTTATTTGTATGTATTTTTGTGTTTTATTTAGGATTGGGGATCCCACTTATGTGATATGGCAAGCATCACCATAGGTACCGGAATCTTTGATGGATTGTATTTAAATAAATATCTATTTTAGTTGGTTTTGCTACTTGTAAATACCTCCAGGATGTATTATAAATAGGTAACTTGGTGTTTAATTGATGGGGATTACCTATATTATTGTTGCTCCCAAGGGAACACACAAGTGTACGTGGAACACCAAGTAGTAAAATGGACTTTAAAAGCCAAGTATTGATCCCACAGGGACTTGTGTTAAATAACTATCCAATTTTAGTTGATTATTAAAATGACTCAACTGCTAATGTCACTAAGAGTAACTGAGTGTTAACAATTAAAAGTAAACTTAACAATGTGGTACTATAAAGGTCTTGAACAATAATGGGGAGAAACTCATGATTAAAGCACTACAAACAATCCTACATTGCTATATAATCTCCTTGATTTAGTTAATTATCTTGGTTGTTGGTTTGTGGAGATTATAACATGATTGTGGTCTCTCGAACCTCTAATCAACTATCTAACTTAGCCTCACAACTACATCGTTAAGCGGGGATGCAAGAACTAAGTTAAATGGATTTATATTTCTTCCAGTATATGAACTAAATAGGGAGAATTAGGTATATTCCTATCCTAAATGCAAATCATAACTCCAAATCATTGAATTATTATGATCCTATTCCATATATTCCACATTTTATTCGACCATTCATCCTTCCGAGCTTATGATAGAATTATGCATTTATCCTAAGGGTCGATAATAACATAAACCAACTCAATTAACAAGCTTAAGTACTCATGTTCTTGGCCTAAACCCTAGATGAGGGTGTTTAGCCACTCATGAAATTACAAGAAATCATAATGATGGGATCCATGTAATAATCCAAAAGTAAACTAAAGTAAAAGAATAAAAATCCTAATTGAATCCTCCTTAAGTGTGTTTAAATCCCCACAAGTAGTCCAAGGTCCTTACAAAAGAATCGGAGTGACCAATTTATAGTTGGAGGAAGCTGCCCGATTTTGACACACTAGCGTGCTACTCTATGACATTGGCAAGATAAGGGTATGCCATGCCCTTATCGTGGTGAGATACTGGAATTGCACATTTGGAATTGCAACAAAGGATATGGCCCACCCTTATAGCGGTGGTTAGGAAGTGTGGCACACCCCTAAGCCTAAAAAATCCAGATTTGAACATCAATTACTCTATGTGTTCGTCCTTCGAGTCCTTGTTTTGTGGTTGTTTTTCCTCTTCAATTCCATCTTGTAACTCATCCATTTATCAACTTTAACATCTCACCAAGATTCCTATAACATAAAACACCACTAATTAGAGCTCATAACACACTAGAATCCACAAAACAAACTAAAATAACACATAGTTCAAGCTAAGATGACTAATTTTCTTGTTTAAACTCTAATTGAACATTTTGCTTCCAAACTTTGTTTGAACACACCTTAAACATTATAAACACATAACTTAACACTTATATTCTCATTTAAATGAATATCAACTCATTTATCATACAAGAAGTCCTCAAAACTAAGCTAATTAAGGCTAGATCACAACACTTGGTGCATAAATCCACCTAAGATCATCACCCCGCACTTAAAGTGTAATGCCCTAAAAATGGGTCCCGGAGTGTCACATAGTGCTTGAGGCTACGAGTAGCCTCAAGCTAACCCTTTGAACCATTTTCATTCAGTTCAACACAAATCAACGGGGTTTCCATAAATAACCCTTAAATATCAACAGAGTAATCATCATCCAAGAATAAAAGAATTTTAGAAAGATAACAAAATACGACTTATTAGTCAAATCCCAACATCTATACTAGTCTAAAAAGCCTCTAAGAAAATCAATAAAACCAACGATCCATTGAGACATGCCCCAACTGACTCATACTCAGTTATCCAATGTAAACAATTCCGTAAAACTAACATCAGACATCACATCCTTGGAACATGAGGACTCACCACGACAGAGGATTTAGAACAGTGTGCCAGAAGAATCACTATCAAACCTGGAACTAAGCACCTGAACCTACATTCTGAGAAAATACA
>NC_061112.1:13491509-13505993 GCF_002878395.1 Capsicum annuum | reverse complement strand
TTCGGAACTACTCTGAACCCCTATACTACCTTCAGCAGAGTCAAACAACCTAACCCCCAATCTAACCAAACGATGTACATCACGAGCCAACTCTTTCTTACCTTCTACCACATGCGAAACACTACCCATGGACACTCTACTTAGGGTATTTGCACAACATTGGCCTTGCCCGGATGGTACAGCATACTTATATCATAGTCTTTTAACAATTCTAACCATCGTCTCTGCCTAAGATTCAATTCTCTCTGGGTAAACACATAATGCAGACTCTTATGATCAGTGAAAACATCAACATGGACACCATACAAATAGTGTCTCCAGATTTTCAAAGCAAACACAACAGCAGCCAACTCAAGGTCATGGGTAGGGTAATTTTTCTCATGGGGTTTTAACTGTCTAGAAGCACAAGCTATCTCCTTACCCTTCTGCATCAATACGCAACCCAACCCAACTCTCGAAGCATCACAGTACACCACAAAACCATCAACACCATCAGGCAAAGTCAAAACAGGGGCTAAAGTGAGTCGAGTCCTCAACTCCTGAAAACTCTTCTCACAAGATTCGGACCACAAGAACTTTACTTTCTTTTGGCTCAACCGAGTCATAGGAGACGCTATAGAGGAGAAACCCTCAACAAAACAGCGGTAATAGCCAGCTAAACCCAAGAAACTTAAAATATCAGTCGTAGAAATAGCTCTAGGCTAACTTCTAATAGCTTCGGTCTTTTGGGGATTAAATCTAATACCCTCGCGAAATGATATGACCCAGAAAAGCAACTGACCTTAGCCAAAACTCACACTTACTGAACTTGGCAAACAACTTGTGATCTCTTAGGGTTTGCAAGACAGTTCAGAGATGATCAGAATATTCATCCTCACTACAGGAGTACACTAGTATATCATCGATGAACACTATGACAAACATATCAAGATATGGTCTGAACACTCGATTCATGAGGTCCATGAAAGTTGCTGGGGCATTAGTTAACCCAAAAGACATAACAAGAAATTCAAAATGGCCATAACGAGTTCAGAAAGCGGTTTTTGGGATGTCACACTCCCTAACTTTGAGTTGATGATAGCTGGAACGAAGGTCTATCTTTGAGAAATAACTTGCACCTTGAAATTGGTCAAACAAATCATCTATTCTCGGAAGGGGGTATTTATTTTTTATGGTGACTTTATTCAGTTGGCGGTAATCAATTCCCATACGCAAAGAGCTATCTTTCTTTCTCACAAACAACACAGGAACACCCCAAGGAGAAACACTGGGCCTTATGAAACCCTTATCTAGTAAATCTTTGAGTTGCTCTTTCAACTCCTTAAGTTCTGCAGGGGCCATACGGTAAGGAGGAATAGAAATGGGCTGAGTATCGGGAAGAAGATCAATCCCGAACTCTATATCTCTATCAAGAGGTATCCCTGGGAGATCATCCGGAAAGACATCAGAAAACTCATTGACGACGTTAACAGACTGGAGAGTTAGAGTCTCAGACTTAGTGTTTTTGACTCTAACTAAATGCTAAATACTCCCCTTAGAAATAAGCTTTCTAGCTTTGAGGTAAGAGATAAAATGACTCTTGGGTGACACAGAATTCCCAGATCATCATTATTTCTTCTCGCTCGATGTGAAGAAATATTTCTAAAAGAGGAGAGCAGGAATCAATAGCAGAGAGAGATACTTCAAGAACGATAAACTTCTGAAAGAAAGAATCACACTTTTTCCTAAAATGTCTTGTAGCCTCTTGCTCATAGATGTGGCGTGCTACACACCGATGATCAAGACTCTACTTAACGCGGCTTGTCAGACTCCCTAGGATACCTTAAAACCTTAGGCTCTGATACTAAGTTTGTAACGCCCCAAAAAATGAGTCCCGGAGCGTCACACGGTGCTTGAGGCTATGAGTAGCCCCAAGTTACCCTTTAAGCCATTTTCATTCAGTTCAACACAAATCAACGGGGTTTTCATAAATAACCCTCAAATATTAACAGAGTAATCATCATCCAAAAATAAAAAAATTTCAGAAAGATAACAAAATACGACTTATTAGTCAACTCCCAACATCTATACTAGTCTGACAAGCCTCTAAGAAAATCAATAAAACCAACGAGCCATTGAGACATGCCCCAACTAACTCATACTCAGTTATCAAATGTAAATAATTCTGTGAAACCAACATCAGACATCACGTCCTCGGAACATGAGGACTCACCACTATAGAGAATGTAGAACAGCATGCCCGAAGAATCACTGTCGAACCTAGAACTGAGCACCTGAAACTACATTCCGAGAAATTATAGCCCACATCCGAAGATATGGGTCAGTACCATGGAAAGGAACCGAGTATATGGGGGTGTATGTAGTTTTATAAAGATCATCACCATAAATATTTCTAAGAAATATGCGGGATGTATGAAAGACTCACATAGCCCAAAGAAAATCATCATAATCATGAGAGGATGAAATAAGTACAATAACACATGTGAGTCATCATATAATTTCTCAATCACTTTCAGTTCATCGAGAATATCAATTCTTATAAAGTAAATATCATTTAAATCTTTCGAAAGAATAACTTTCATAATTCCACTTTCAATTCACTTCACCATTCACCATAGACACAAAGAAACACACACACATTGGGAGATCCTACAACCGACATAAACCATGTGAGCCACATGGAGTCCAACGTCCAACCCACGTTGGGGAGAGCCGTCCTATCCTTGCCATCGGAGTGGGACTATCGATATAAAATTCACACAAACTAGTGATCACTATATAAATCATCCTCAAGCTTACTCCTACGGGGGCACGTAGTTCTAGGGAAGTAAGGTCGCTTTATACCTCGCACTCGGTGCTAAAGATTTCTCCCAGACTTAGCTCAGATTATTTTAAAGACAATCCACAACAAAACAATTTCAGTAATATATAAATATACATCGGGAGCCATCATGCTTCCCATCTATCAAAATCAACCACGTTGTGGATTTCTTTCACACTCGAGTTCAAAACAACTCCATTAAGACCAAAAGGTCAAATCATTCAAAATATCTCAAATATTTAACATCAACATGCTTATAACACACACTTTCTCAAAAAAAACACAATTTTCAATGGGGATTCATGACCCAAATATCAAAATCATGATAAATATCGTTCAAGATTCATTCTTTATATCTCCACACATGTAAATTCATCTTTCAAAATCATAAACATCAAGATTTCATAATAATTATCATAAGATATGGGTTCATACTTCAAATTCGTAAAAGTCAAATAAAAATCATGTCTTTGTAAAGAAAATTACTTTTGGGCACAAGAACGAAAGAGAGTTCTTGTTAAAAACCCTATATACCTTGAATGATGAACTTTAGATCGATACTTATTTTTGAGATGTTAATCGTGCCTTTGAATAATGGTTCTTGGAGTTCTTGAACTAGGAACTTGGAATCTTGAATAAATTTGCGGAATTAATGGTGAACTTTGGAGGTTCTTGAAGTTGGATGTAAGAGCTTAGGGTTTTCTTTTTGAGGGAATTTGATGAAATATAACATATAATGCTTCTAATAGGCTTTAATATAGGGTTTGGATGGATTTTGGGTGAGGGAGAATGACCAAAACGCCCCTAAAAATCAAATAATTCTCAAATCTGTCCTTTGATGGACTCTTTTGATAGTCTGAAGTAGATCAACCATAACGTTTTACTCCAATATCCAAATTGGATTAAACCAATTTCATTAGAAAGAGGACTCTCATATCTTTCCGTTGATATATAGTATCTCACCCAGATCATTTTGTAGAGGAGTTATGATCGTTTGAAGTTGACCCAAAAATTCACTTTTGATAGGCTGAAGTAGATTGACCATAACTTTTTTTCTCCGATAGACAAATTGGATGAAACCAATTTCATCAAAAAAAGGACTCGTAGAGCTTTCTGTTGATATATAGTAGATCACCCAGATCATTATGTACAAGGAGTTATGATCGTTTAAAGTTGGAGCAAAAATACGCTTGGCCTCAATACTTTTTCCTGCATGTTTTACTATTCACTACTATTCACGGTTCGATCGGAATGTTCATAACTCGTCGCTCGGGTGTCCGTTTTGGATAATCCACATATCATTAGAAAGCTTATTCAATACTTTACGTAATGGTGGGTCATAATCTAAGACACTCCGCATGGAAAATTTATAATTTATTTTAGAAGATAGAATGCAACACGTTTACGCATAAAATTTCAACGAAAAATTTTCCGGTGTATTACATAAAGCCCTGTTCGTCCTCGGAAAACTCTTTACCTTAAGAACCATAACCAACGAAGACTCCACATTACTCCTACAAGAAATACACTCAAGCAATCACTACTATGACTACATAATTAGTAATTTTTACAATAAGCATGTCACATACACTTGGAAGCTCAAGAACACTAATTTAAAACAACCTAACCTCAAGAGTTGACTCTCCATATTTTCAAAATCATGCATATTACTCAGTCAAAGAGATCATATAAGTCATTTAACTATCATCAAACATGTGCTCTCACTAAAAAGAAGTTACCCATATTCACTCACATAGATATAATTTATCACCTGAATGGGTATAAGAATCAAATTACGCCCACTCTCACAAAGAATTCACATGCCACATAAAACGAACCATAGGCTTTCCCTTAGTGTAGTGCTCTACTAATATCAGAATGTTGAGGCTTAAGATAAAATAGGGCTTTAAGGGTTGTAATGTAGGCTAAGGGACGGGTAGGAACTATTTTGGCTAGTAATAGTGACTATCTTCCTTAAGCGCTTTAATACATCACATTATACGTTAAGTTCTTCCCTAAACAACCAAAATCTCACCACTTCTACCTTAACATGCCTCTTATTTTATGCCCCATCTCATTAATGTAGTTCATATATATTAAGAAGGGAATATTTTCTCGCACTCGTGATTCAATTTTGCACAATTTTCTTTCCTTTTATTACACAACTCCCACCCACAACACATCAACTTTTCAACACCAATAGCTACTCCTTTGGGGCTTCACTTTATCCTTTTCATTCTAAAATATTACACTTTAACCTTATTAATTTCGCAACTAAAACACTTACAAGCTTTGGATTAAATTATGGCCAATCAAATAAGGGGAATAGGATACACGTGAGGTTACCAAAGAAATAGTCTAAAGGCTCAATGGGATAAACTAAGATTATGCACAAAGGTAGATAAAAGAAAGGTAGGTAGCATGACTATCAAAGAAATGCCTATATCATATCCTAAACCTACACTATTATTTTGCTTTGCACATACACCAGGCAAGTTCTAGACAATAAAATATAATAAGGAATATACAAAAGATCTCATTCACATATGTCACATGCTCAATTCAAGTAGGATTATCATAGACTCTAAACCAAGTAAACATGTGAGTTTAGAATTAAGACAACAATGCATAATAGTTATAAACATGAGCTTAGGCGTCTCAAAAGTAGTCATCAACACATTCTACATGCTTTCACATTCAAAATCGTTTGCATCATATAATCACACATAACACATCGCAAGAACATCTTACTTATTCCAAACACAAAAAATTTAAAATTTACTCCTAAAAATAAAAAAGGATATTGGGTTCAAATGGAGGACCCTTGGAAAAGAACCAAAAAGAACAACAAAGGGGTGGGTGAAGTGTGCACTTACTAGGCTAACATCAACAACTAGAACTACAAACTAATAAAGAGAAAATCATTTTAAAAATTTCTTATAATTTAGTCCTAACTTAGAGGGATGGCCTTTGCTCAGGGGTAAGCTTGCTTACCGTGGTGTGCCAGGGTCGGGGGTTCGAAACGCCCCTCCAGTGAAGTTGGGGTGAGGGCGCGTAAGTCAGGCCCGGAGTGGTCCCCTCCTCCCCGACACCTACGGAGTAGGTATGAACCGGGTCGCCCCCCCCCCCCCCCTTTAGTCCTAACTTAAAAATAAAAATAAAAAATAACTAAGAATTAAAATCCTATAGCTTTACTTCGCCCAAAATCATGGGAATTTTTCCCACCCCCACTTAAAAATATACTTTGTCCCCAAAGTATAATCAAAAGTACGGATAGACATACTCCCTAAGGCCTTTAGGCCTAGCTTAAAGCATCTTTAAATATCAATAAGGTTAGGTGGATCCCACACCCAGTCTTTGCTATGCTTCTTAGCTTAGATTTTTGGTACTCAAACTTCCCTTCAACCTGTGACTCAACAAAAATAAAAACTCCGTAAAGTAAAAACTAAAATGCAGAAATAAAATACCTACCTTAACTTGGGTTGCCTCCCAAGTAGCGCCTAATTTAGTGTTGCAGCACGACTCATGTTACTACTCTCAACCATATTTCCTCATACTTTTTCTATTAATTGGAGGCCATATTCTTACTTGTTTATGGCCTTTTGAGTGTGTACTTTCAAGGTCTACATCTTTCTCAATAATAGCCTTTTTGGACTCTTCTTTCAACTTTACCCTTTCAAGCTTAAATAGTGGCTCGGGTAATATTATGAGACTATCCAGAAAGGCCATTGGTGGTCAACTCTACACCACCCTATACTCATCCACTTTAATAGATGCAATCATGCCTGAGTATTTATAATTGGAAGGTGGATTGAGTCGTTTGTAAACATTGAAGACCACCTCTTCATCATCCAATCTCATCTTAAAAGTGCCCTCTCTAACATCAATCAGTGCTCCTTCCATCGCTAAGAATGGACGCCTAATATTATCGATACCCTTTCATCTACATCATAATCAAGCATAATAAAGTTAGCAAGGATAATAAACTTACCAACCTTAATAAGAACATCCTTAATAATTCCTTCGATATGAACTCTGGTTTTGTCTGTCATTTGAAGTACCATAGAGCATGGCCTCGGCTTTCCCAAACCTAGAGTATTGAACACTAATAGGTGCATTAAGTTTATACTTGCCCCTAAGTCACTCAAGAAGGGTATCTTCCTCATCGCCACTGAATTTCACTCTTCAGTCAGTGCCACTGCCTCAATATCCTTAGCTTCATCTTATTAGTTATCACATACTTCAAATACTTAGTGTACTTAGGCATACCCTGCAAAACATCTAACAAAGGAAGATTAATGTAAAGTTCTATGAACGTTTCATAGAAGTTCTTGAAACATGCATCCTCTTTGGCCTTCTTAAGCCTTTGAGTGAATGGTAGTGGTGGTCTTTCATGCACTTGCTCAACGGCCTTTGTTTTCCAATACTCAAACTTCCCCGAATTCTCAATCTCTTTACTTGCAGCTTGTTATGGAACCAACTCTACCTGTGCCTCTGAATTTTTATTTGGAGGCCTGACAATAATATCTCTACCACTTCTTAAGGTGATTGCCATAACTTTCTTTAGATTTTCTGTGTCACTTGGTAATCTACCTTGGGGCCTGGTATTCTACTCCTGAGCTAGATGCCCTAACTGTGTCTCCAACTTTTTCAAATCAAGTTGTTGATTTTTAATTTTAGTAGCCATTTCTTCTTGGTTGTCCAGGATCTTCTTCACTGTTTTCTCAATGTTACTAGCCTGTGTATTCTGTAGATGAAAGTGTTAAGCCTGATTGTTTCCCCATGACCAGTTGGTTTGAGTCTACCACTTGTGGTTGTAGTCATTTGCATAAGTTTCTTTCTGTGCATTACCTACAAAATTCACATATTTTGGATTTAGTCTACACAAGTTTGAAGAGTGACCACTATTGCCACAAATATCGTACCAAGACGAGGTCTGCTAAATCACATTCACCTGAGCCTGAGATTGATTCACCCTCAATTTGCTAAAAATTATGTCATCATCTGATTTTGAAGAGCTAAAAATTGGGTGGCCAAGGCTATAAGACTATCAACTTCTATCATCCATGTAGGATTTTTCACTGCACCTCTGGATATATCACCATACCAGTCATGATTTCCTTGTACAATATGGCTCAACAAGGTATAGAGCTCATCATATATTTTCTCTAGTGCTTGACCACCTACAGCTAAATATAACAAAATAATGTATTATGATCAAGTGCTTCAACTAAGGTAAGAGTTAATACCTCATTGGACTATTGATGTGTGGACAATTTCAGAGAAGATATTTAAACCTCTCACAAGCATGATACAGTTCTTATCCGACTTCTGCTTAAAGCTCAATATCCCACTGTGCAACCTCGCAATCTTGCTGGATAAGAAGAAACGGATGAGGAACTTCTTTTCTAGATCATCCCATATAGTGATGGAACTTGTCGACTCTATATTCAAACACTTCTTCACTTTCCCTAAAATTGATAAGGAGAAGAGAGTTAGTATTACATAATATGTGGACACTCCAATGAACATGAACATGTCAATTGTATTTGAGAAATTCTGCAAGTGAACTTGTGGATTCTCATATGACAAGCCAGTGGACTGCCCGCTACTATGCAAAAGTTGCACCATGTTCTGTTTCAGCTCAAAACTACCTCCAGGTACGGGTCTTCGAATTACAAAGGTAACGTTACCGCTACGCATACTATCTTACAGGCTGGTGGATCTTCAACCATAGGTGCAGCCTCTTCTTGCTGAATTTGAGGTATCCAGTAGAGAAGTACTGCTTCTCTTCTCAATTGATGTAAGTGTTGCTCATGTTTGGGGTATGGTTAAACCAACTCCTTGTTCCTTACTAGCCTACTTACTTTAATAACTTATGTCTACCTATTCAGAAGCTAAGATTAAGTAATTAGCACTCACTAAATCAAATAGCAAAACTAAAACTACGACAATTGCCAATTTATAAGTCCCCGACAATGGTGCCAAAATCTTATTGCACCCAAGTACACACCCAACTATATGTGGTCCACCAAGTAGGAAAATGGCCTTTAAAATCCAAGTATCGATCCCACAAGGACTTATGTTAAACAACTACCCAATCTAGTTCACTATTAAGATGACTCAAGTGCTAAAGTCACCAAGAGTAATTAAGCGTTAACAATTAATTGTAAACTTAACAATATGGTAATGTAAAGTTCTTGAACAATAATAAGGAGAAACCCAGATTTAAGGCACTATGAACAATCCTACTTTGTTAGATGATCTCATTGATTTAGTTAATCTTGATTGTTGATTCATGGGGTTTATAACATGATCATGATCTTTCGAACCTTTAATCAACTATTTAACTTACCCTTACAATTATATCATTGAGCGGGGATGCAAGAACTAAGTAAAATACATTTGCATTTCTTTCTTTCTGTAAATGAACCAAAGAGGGTGAATTAGGTATATTTCTATTCTAAACGCAAATCATAACTTCAATTCATTGAATGATTATGATCATATTTATCCTATTGCTTATATCCCACATTTTATCCTATCATTCCTCCTTCCGGGCTCATGATAGAATTATGCATTTATTTTTAGGGTCTCGAATTTATAGGATAGTTAAAACAGGGATACATGAACAGTAAATAATGATAAGAACATAAACCAACTCAATTAACAAGCTTAATTACTCATGTTCTTGGCCTTAACCCTAGATGAGGGTGTTTAGCCACTCATGGGATTACAATAAATCATAATGATGGAATCCATGTAATGATCCAAAAGTAAACTAAAGTAATAGAATGAAAATCCTAATTAAAGCCTCCTAAAGTGTGTTTCAATCCCCACAAGTCATCCAATGTCCTAACAAATAAATTGGAGTGCCCTATTTATAGTTGGAGAAAGCTGCCCAATTTTGGCACATAAGCGTGCCACGCTATGGTATTGGTAAGATAAAGGAGTTGTACACCTTTATAGCGGTGAGCTACTGGAATTTCACATATTGAAGTGCAATAAATAGAGTGTAACTCCCTTATAGTGGTGTTTAGGCAGTGTGGCACGCCCCTAAGCCCAAAAATTCTAGATTTGAACAACAATTACTCCATACGTTTGGCCTTCAAGTCTTTGCTTTGTGGTTGATTTTCCTCTTCAATTACAGTTTGTAACTCATAAATTTATCAACATTAACATCTCACCAAGATTCCTATAACATAAAACCCCACAAATTAGAGCTCATAACACACTAATATCCACAAGACAAACTAGAATATCACAGAGCTCAAGCTAAGATGACTAGTTTTCTCTTTTAAACTCTAATTGAACTTTTTACTTCCAAACTTGGTTTGAACATACCTTAAATATTATAAACACATAAACTAACACTTAGATGTTCATTTGAATGAATTTTAACTCATTACGCACACAAGAAATCCTCAAAACTAAGCTAATTAAGGCTAGATGAAAATATTTAGGTGCTAATCCACATATGATCAATTATGAGCTTGTATCAAACTTGTTTATGTTCTATATTATAATTAGGTAATTCTTATCTTTTTATAGAATGGTTGAGGTTTATTAAATACTTCATGTATAAATGGACTTATATTAGTTGATAAGACTTAGTGTATGGACCAAACTAGGTTTGGGTAGTTCTGAGATATATAGTTATTGGGATGTTGTTTATTATGTTTTTCCCATGTGGTTCTTATGTGAACATAATTATTAAATTTAGTAACTATTTGTGATTGTGTGCTTGAGTGGGGGATTATATGCATATTGTTTGTTGATTTGAAAGGATATATATTATTGAAATTCCCGAGGGAGGGCTTGACTTAAGGTTCTTAGTCATGTTTGTGCATTAAATGGCTTGTTTATAATTATGTCGCCTGAGTGGGGGGCTGACTTGTCATCATAGGCCTTATCTGTGCATTAGAATGCCTTATCTATAATTGTCTCCCTAGTGGAGGCTTAACTTGACATTGTAGGCCTTATTTGAGAATTTAATTGCTTTTTCATTATAGTGGCGCCTGAGTTAGGGGTTGGAAATAATATATTGATGGATACATGACTATTTATTATGGTGGCGCTAAGTAAAAACTGACAACATGAATTATTGATACATTGAGTTGATTCTAAGATCACTTATACATGTATTATGATTTTGATCTTCATACTAATGGATTGTTAGCATTACATAATCATATAATGTGTACATATTCATGAGACATTGGTACCACTAGGAAATACTATTTTTGAAAGAAATTGAAATACTTTTATGAAAACCCTTTCTATGATGACTCGGAGAGGAGAGTTGAGATTGATATATGAGATACAGTATATAGGTTGGGAACCCCTCATGAGTCCTACCTGATATTCACGAGCTCGGTGGGTGAATACAAAAATTCATGCGATGACTTTCACTATTCATTGTCATCCAATCATCATTATTCCATCGCATTACATTATTTGCATTTCATTACTTTCTTGTTTTGTTTGATATTGTATTTGTATTTACTTTTATATTGTATTATATTATCGTCATAGAATCTTATTTGTGATATTGTGTTTGGGCATTTATTTTATTTTGTTACATTGCATTACATTATATTATATTGATTTAGAGGTTGGAATATTATGAGACATAGGGTATGACTGAAGCTTGATAGGAGAGATAAATGTGTAGTCCTTGTTGATAGTATGAGTTACATTCATATATATGTGCACTTTTTCCCTATTTTCATCCTATATACTTAGTTTATATAATTGATTAAGCCTGATATATCTTATTGATGAGTCTTCTTCATAAATAACTTTTCTTATAGATTGATCATGGAATGAATAGTATTGAATCACCTAAGTTAGTGTGCCTACCCTATTTTTAGTGAATTTGTTAACTATTATGCTGGGTTACCCAGATAGAATGAAAGGATATAATTGTGAGATATAGGTTGGTTAAGGAAAACTTAGGTAGTTAGGATGGTGGTTCTCGTCATCGCTTTGGGTTAGGATTGGTTATAGATGATTCTTGTTGAATACACGTGGTTTCGTACTCACTCTGCTTTTCTTTCCTTTTTCTAATTTTCTATACTCTGTACAGATATTGGATCGAGTGGCAGCTTATGGATTATTTTCTTCCAGCTCTGACATTGTGGATATTGAGGTAGTAATTATGGACTCCAAGCTTACCCAAATCTCTCTTTATTATCTTATGTTTGTCCACACGTAAGATATTTTTATTATTATTATCATTCTATATTTAGAGGCTTGTACCGATAACAACCAAACTTGTGATATATTTTCATGACTTGTGTCTCATATATATACATATATATATGAGATTTTTTCATTTCTTCTGTTTCTGCTCTTGAATTCCCCTTAACTTTTGTTCTTTGGATTGGGTTAGGTTTACTTTTTCGGAGGAGTTGACAAGTACCATCACGTGTCCATTTTGGGTCATGACAGTCCCTTCCCTATTTTTTTAGTTATGTTATCATAAATATGTTAGAACTGAATATATATATATATATATGATATTTTTTCGTTTCTTCTGTTTCTGCTCTTGAATTACTCTTAACTCTTGTTCTTTGAATTGGGTTAGGCTTACTTGCCCGGAGGGTTTGACAAGTATCATCACGTGCCTATTTGGGGTAGTGACAATCCCTTCCCTATTTATTTTTTTTGTTATGTTATCATAAATATGTTAGAACTGATATGTTAAATGAGAGAAGTGATGTCTACAATTTTTGAAATTCGTGTGAGGAGATCATTACTGGAAGGAATCTAGTGAATTATAACCATATAAATATGTTAGAACTGATATGTTAAATGAGAGAAGTGATGTCTACAGTTTTGAAATTCGTGTGAGGAGATCATTACTGGAAGGAATCTAGTGAATTATAACCATCCTCTAAGAGAGGGTTGTGACATATCATTAGGAAACCTTTTAAACAGTTGCTTTGATTTTATTCTGACTCTGCTTAGTGTATTTGGCTTAAAATAATAATTTCAAACCAGAATATTAAGGATATTTTTTATCTCGATAGCCCCTGAAATATGTCTTTTTCTTAGCATTTTTGTGTTTATCCCAATGCTTAGAAGAGCAACAATCTTCTACAACTCTGCGACAAAGCTATAAATATTAGAATACAAAATGAAATAGTGAATCATTCAACCTGATAATGAAAAATACGTAAATTGTGTCGCTAAAATAATTTTTCAAAGAAGAAAATTCAACCGGATAAAGTATTTTGCAAAAATAATATTACAAATCTAAGAGATCAATTGAAATCAGAAAGTACAAATGTGTGATAATAGTTTTGCTCACAGTTATTGATGAGAGTATGAAGACCTAGTGGTAGAGAACAATTGCTAAACCTGAAAAGAGGAGTACGCAAAAAATTAGCTAGTAAAAATTTGCAAAATATTTATGAAACAAATTAATTAGAAAAAATTGAAAAGCACAATTGCAATCAGGGAGATAATTATATAGAAAAATCCCACATTATATCCTAATTAAAAAGAATCGTGTGAAAATAAAATCAGATCAAGGAAATGGGAAAAGGTAATTATAAAACTATTTGATGGAAAACCTACTTATTCTTCTCCTCTTTTTCTCCATTTTCCTCTTTTAACTGCTGAAAAAGAGGTGTTTCTCATGAAAACTTATTAGTTCTTCTCCTTTTTTTTCCGACAGTTACTAGTAATTTACGAAGCGACTGCTGGAGTCTGTACATATAACCGATTTATTGTTCTTTTAATTTTTTTTAAATATAGAATTGAAGTAAAAAAAATTAAAAAAAAAAAAAGAAAATAGATAAATAATAGTGTTGGTCATTGGAGGATGCCATATATATATATATATATATATATATATATATATATATATATATATAATTTTATTTATTTATAAGCTATAATAAATTTGTTGATAATGATCCGATCATATAAATTTTAATTGAACACATTGTATTTTCATATATTACAAGTGTTTTTAGTTACTATAGTAACAGTTCTAAGAATTTTGACGATAACATTTAAACTTCATGTCAAAACAAAATATTTGTACAATTTTTTGAGTTAGGTTGTTATATAGCTTACTTGGTTGCACCCAAAGAAGTATTAAAGCACATATTTAATATTATTATAGAGTATGAAAGACTAAATCAAATCTTCCCAGATGCAACACACATCAATAATTAGTTGTGGTATTTGAATGCATAGGCGGATCACTGATGGGGTTAGAACCCACAACTAAGAGGGCAGTCGTGCTCCAACAAGCACCTTTCTTGCCACTAGAACAATAACACAATTTAATATGAGTTCCCAACTTATAATTCTTATATATTTACTAGATTTCTTAATATAAATACAAGATCCGTACGAAAGTTACTGGGTTTCCTGGAACCCCCATGCAAGACTCTAAATCTGCCCCTGTCTGAATGAGCTTGTGAGTAGAATAATATCTTCTACATAAATTATTTCTCATAGATGGATATTTAAACTTTCTTAGTCAATTAAGGGACAAACGTGTAATGGATGTTTCCATAAACTGTTCACATTATTACTTTTTAAACTATTCACAACTCATATAACCATTACTCTCACCAGCATAAAATTTATTATTATTTCAAACCAACTCCTACTTTACCATTTATTATTTACCAAATTCATTA